>NW_027478765.1:0-300000 GCF_051014685.1 Ptiloglossa arizonensis | reverse complement strand
GTCAATCCGTTCGCGAGATATGGGAGTTTGAAGTTAAGGAATGGTTGAGAAACCATCACAATTTTCGCAAATCTGATACTCGAAACCAATAACTACTATGGCCTAGGGGAAAAATACACATACCTTTGTAATCGGGCGAGTTTCTACTTTCAGATGCAACAGGAAATAATCGAGTTCGTCAATCCGTTCGCGAGATATGGGAGTTTGAAGTTAAGGAATGGTTGAGAAACCTTCAAAATTTTCGCAAGTCTGTTACTCGAAACCAATAACTGGAATGGCCTAGGGGAAAAGTACACACACCATTGTATCGGACGAGTTTCTGTTTCAGATGCAACAGGAATTTCTCGAGTTCGTCATTCCGTCGCGAGATATGGGTGTATGAAGGTAAGGAATGGATGAGAAACCATCAAAATTTTCGCTAGTCTGATACTCGAAACCAATAACTGGAATGGCCTAGGGCAAATATACACATACCTTTGTAATCGGGCGAGTTTCTACTTTCAGATGCAACAGGAATTTCTCGAGTTCGTCAATCCGTTCGCGAGATATGGGAGTTTGAAGTTAAGGAATGGTTGAGAAACCATCAAAATTTTCGCAAGTTTGATACTCGAAACCAATAACTACAATGGCCTAGGGCAAAAATACACATAGCGTTGTAATCGGGCGAGTTTCTGGTTTCAGATGCAATAGGAAATTCTCGAGTTCGTTAATCCGTTCGCGAGATATGGGAGTTTGAAGTTAAGGAATGGTTGAGAAACCATCAAAATTTTCGCAAGTCTGTTACTCGAAACCAATAACTGGAATGGCCTAGGGCAAAAATACACATACCATTGTATCGGACGAGTTTCTGTTTCAGATGCAACAGTAATTTCTCGAGTTCGTCATTCCGTCGCGAGATATGGGAGTTTGAAGTTAAGGAATGGTTGAGAAACCATCACAATTTTCGCAAATCTGATACTCGAAACCAATAACTACTATGGCCTAGGGGAATAATACACATACCTTTGTAATCGGGCGAGTTTCTACTTTCAGATGCATCAGGAATTTCTCGAGTTCGTCAATCCGTTCGCGAGATATGGGAGTTTGAAGTTAAGGAATGGTTGAGAAACCATCAAAATTTTCGCAAGTTTGATACTCGAAACCAATAACTACAATGGCCTAGGGCAAAAATAAACATACCGAAGTAATCGGGCGAGTTTCTGGTTTCAGATGCAATAGGAAATTCTCGAGTTCGTTAAACCGTTCGCGAGATATGGGAGTTTGAAGTTAAGGAATGGTTGAGAAACCATCACAATTTTCGCAAATCTGATACTCGAAACCAATAACTACTATGGCCTAGGGGAAAAATACACGTACCTTTGTAATCGGGCGAGTTTCTACTTTCAGATGCAACAGGAAATAATCGAGTTCGTCAATCCGTTCGCGAGATATGGGAGTTTGAAGTTAAGGAATGCTTGAGAAACCATCAAAATTTTCGCAAGTCTGATACTCGAAACCAATAACTACTATGGCCTAGGGCAAAAATACACATACCGTTGTAATCGGACGAGTTTCTGCTTTCAGATGCAACAGGAATTTCTCGAGTTCGTCAATCCGTTCGCGAGATATGGCAGTTTGAAGGTAAGGAATGGTTGAGAAACCATCAAAATTTTCGCAAGTCTGTTACTCGAAACCAATAACTGGAATGGCCTAGGGGAAAAGTACACACACCATTGTAGTGGGGCGAGTTTCTACTTTCAGATGCAACAGGAATTTCTCGAGTTCGTCATTCCGTTCGCGAGAAATGGGTGTTTGTGGGTAAGGAATGGTTGAGAATCCATCAAAATTTTCGCTGGTCTGATACTCGAAAACAATAACTGGAATGGCCTAGGGCAAATATACACATAACTTTGTAATCGGGCGAGTTTCTACTTTCAGATGCAACAGGAATTTCTCGAGTTCGTCAATCCGTTCGCGAGATATGGGAGTTTGAAGTTAAGGAATGGTTGAGAAACCATCACAATTTTCGCAAGTCTGATACTCGAAACCAGTAACTACTATGGCCTAGGGGAAAAATACACATACCTTTGTAATCGGGCGAGTTTCTACTTTCAGATGCAACAGGAAATAATCGAGTTCGTCAATCCGTTCGCGAGATATGGGAGTTTGAAGTTAAGGAATGGTTGAGAAACCATCAAAATTTTCGCAAGTCTGTTACTCGAAACCAATAACTGGAATGGCCTAGGGCAAAAATACACATACCATTGTATCGGACGAGTTTCTGTTTCAGATGCAACAGGAATTTCTCGAGTTCGTCATTCCGTCGCGAGATATGGGTGTATGAAGGTAAGGAATGGATGAGAAACCATCAAAATTTTCGCTGGTCTGATACTCGAAACCAGTAACTGGAATGGCCTAGGTCAAATATACACATACCTTTGTAATCGGGCGAGTTTCTACTTTCAGATGCATCAGGAATTTCTCGAGTTCGTCAATCCGTTCGCGAGATATGGGAGTTTGAAGTTAAGGAATGGTTGAGAAACCATCAAAATTTTCGCAAGTTTGATACTCGAAACCAATAACTACAATGGCCTAGGGCAAAAATACACATACCGAAGTAATCGGGCGAGTTTCTGGTTTCAGATGCAATAGGAAATTCTCGAGTTCGTTAATCCGTTCGCGAGATATGGGAGTTTGAAGTTAAGGAATGGTTGAGAAACCATCACAATTTTCGCAAATCTGATACTCGAAAACAAAAACTACTATGGCCTAGGGGAAAAATACACACACCTTTGTAATCGGGCGAGTTTCTACTTTCAGATGCAACAGGAAATAATCGAGTTCGTCAATCCGTTCGCGAGATATGGGAGTTTGAAGTTAAGGAATGCTTGAGAAACCATCAAAATTTTCGCAAGTCTGATACTCGAAACCAATAACTAGTATGGCCTAGGGCAAAAATACACATACCGTTGTAATCGGACGAGTTTCTGCTTTCAGATGCAACAGGAATTTCTCGAGTTCGTCAATCCGTTCGCGAGATATGGGAGTTTGAAGGTAAGGAATGGTTGAGAAACCATCAAAATTTTCGCAAGTCTGTTACTCGAATCCAATAACTGGAATGGCCTAGGGGAAAAGTACACGCACCACTGTAATGGGGCGAGTTTCTACTTTCAGATGCAACAGGAATTTCTCGAGTTCGTCATTCCGTTCGCGAGAAATGGGTGTTTGTGGGTAAGGAATGGTTGAGAATCCATCAAAATTTTCGCTGGTCTGATACTCGAAACCAATAACTGGAAAGGCCTAGGGCAAATATACACATACCTTTGTAATCGGGCGAGTTTCTACTTTCAGATGCAACAGGAATTTCTCGAGTTCGTCAATCCGTTCGCGAGATATGGGAGTTTGAAGTTAAGGAATGGTTGAGAAGCCATCAAAATTTTCGCAAGTTTGATACTCGAAACCAATAACTACAATGGCCTAGGGCAAAAATACACATACCGTTGTAATCGGGCGAGTTTCTACTTTCAGATGCAACAGGAATTTCTCGAGTTCGTCAATCCGTTCGCGAGATATGGGAGTTTGAAGGTAAGGAATGGTTGAGAAACCATCAAAATTTTCGCAAGTCTGTTACTCGAATCCAATAACTGGAATGGCCTAGGGGAAAAGTACACGCACCACTGTAATGGGGCGAGTTTCTACTTTCAGATGCAACAGGAATTTCTCGAGTTCGTCATTCCGTTCGCGAGAAATGGGTGTTTGTGGGTAAGGAATGGTTGAGAATCCATCAAAATTTTCGCAAGTCTGTTACTCGAAACCAATAACTGGAATGGCCTTGGGCAAAAATACACATACCATTGTATCGGACGAGTTTCTGTTTCAGATGCAACAGGAATTTCTCGAGTTCGTCATTCCGTCGCGAGGTATGGGTGTGTGAAGGTAAGGAATGGATGAGAAACCATCAAAATTTTCGCTAGTCTGATACTCGAAACCAATAACTGGAATGGCCTAGGGCAAATATACACATACCATTGTAATCGGGCGAGTTTCTACTTTCAGATGCAACAGGAATTTCTCGAGTTCGTCAATCCGTTCGCGAGATATGGGAGTTTGAAGTTAAGGAATGGTTGAGAAACCATCAAAATTTTCGCAAGTTTGATACTCGAAACCAATAACTACAATGGCCTAGGGCAAAAATACACATACCGTTGTAATCGGGCGAGTTTCTGGTTTCAGATGCAATAGGAAATTCTCGAGTTCGTTAATCCGTTCGCGAGATATGGGAGTATGAAGTTAAGGAATGGTTGAGAAACCATCAAAATTTTCGCAAGTCTGTTACTCGAAACCAATAACTGGAATGGCCTTGGGCAAAAATACACATACCATTGTATCGGACGAGTTTCTGTTTCAGATGCAACAGGAATTTCTCGAGTTCGTCATTCCGTCGCGAGATATGGGTGTATGAAGGTAAGGAATGGATGAGAAACCATCAAAATTTTCGCTAGTCTGATACGCGAAACCAATAACTGGAATGGCCTAGGGCAAATATACACATACCTTTGTAATCGGGCGAGTTTCTACTTTCAGATGCAACAGGAATTTCTCGAGTTCGTCAATCCGTTCGCGAGATATGGGAGTTTGAAGTTAAGGAATGGTTGAGAAACCATAAATATTTTCGCAAGTCTGATACTCGAAACCAATAACTACTATGGCCTAGGGGAAAAATACACATACCGTTGTAATCGGACGAGTTTCTACTTTCAGATGCAACAGGAATTTCTCGAGTTCGTCAATCCGTTCGCGAGATATGGGAGTTTGAAGTTAAGGAATGGTTGAGAAACCATCAAAATTTTCGCAATTCTGATGCTAGAAACGAATAACCGGAAGGACCTAGGGGAAAAGTACACACACCATTGTAATCGGTCGAGTTTCTGCTTTCAGATGCAACAGGAATTTCTCGAGTTCGTCATTCCGTTCGCGAGAAATGGGTGTTTGTGGGTAAGGAATGGTTGAGAATCCATCAAAATTTTCGCTGGTCTGATACTCGAGACCAATAACTGGAATGGCCTAGGGCAAATATACACATACCTTTGTAATCGGGCGAGTTTCTGCTTTCAGATGCAATAGGAAATTCTCGAGTTCGTTAATCCGTTCGCGAGATATGGGAGTTTGAAGTTAAGGAATGGTTGAGAAACCATCCAAATTTTCGCAAGTCTGTTACTCGAAACCAATAACAGGAATGGCCTAGGGGAAAAGTACACACACCGTTGTAATGGGGCGAGTTTCAACTTTCCGATGCAACAGGAATTTCTCGAGTTCGTCATTCCGTTCGCGAGAAATCGGTGTTTGTGGGTAAGGAATGGTTGAGAATCCATCAAAATTTTCGCTGGTCTGATACTCGAAACCAATAACTGGAATGGCCTAGGTCAAATATACACATACCTTTGTAATCGGGCGAGTTTCTACTTTCAGATGCAACAGGAATTTCTCGAGTTCGTCATTCCGTCGCGAGATATGGGTGTATGAAGGTAAGGAATGGATGAGAAGCCATCAAAATTTTCGCTGGTCTGATACTCGAAACCAATAACTGGATTGGCCTAGGGCAAAAATACACATACCTTTGTAATCGGGCGAGTTTCTACTTTCAGATTCAACAGGAATAACTCGAGTTCGTCAATTCGTTCGCGAGATATGGGAGTTTGAAGTTAAGGAATGGTTGAGAGACCATCAAAATTTTCGCAATTCTGATGCTAGAAACGAATAACTGGAATGACCTAGGGGAAAAGTACACACACCATTGTAATCGGTCGAGCTTCTGCTTTCAGATGCAACAGGAATTTCTCGAGTTCGTCAATCGGTTCGCGAGATATGGGTGTATGAAGGTAAGGAATGGTTGAGAAACCATCAAAATTTTCGCAAGTCTGATACTCGAAACCAATAACTACAAAGGCCTAGGGGAAAAATGCACAT
This sequence comes from Ptiloglossa arizonensis, assembly GCF_051014685.1. NCBI lineage: Eukaryota > Metazoa > Arthropoda > Insecta > Hymenoptera > Colletidae > Ptiloglossa > Ptiloglossa arizonensis. The sequence continues at coordinate 294,054 of NW_027478765.1, read as the reverse complement.
ACCGTTGTAATCGGGCGAGTTTCTACTTTCAGATGCAACAGGAATTTCTCGAGTTCGTCATTCCGTTCGCGAGAAATGGGTGTTTGTGGGTAAGGAATGGTTGAGAATCCATCAAAATTTTCGCTGGTCTGATACTCGAGACCAATAACTGGAATGGCCTAGGGCAAATATACACATACCTTTGTAATCGGGCGAGTTTCTGCTTTCAGATGCAATAGGAAATTCTCGAGTTCGTTAATCCGTTCGCGAGATATGGGAGTTTGAAGTTAAGGAATGGTTGAGAAACCATCCAAATTTTCGCAAGTCTGTTACTCGAAACCAATAACAGGAATGGCCTAGGGGAAAAGTACACACACCGTTGTAATGGGGCGAGTTTCAACTTTCCGATGCAACAGGAATTTCTCGAGTTCGTCATTCCGTTCGCGAGAAATGGGTGTTTGTGGGTAAGGAATGGTTGAGAATCCATCAAAATTTTCGCTGGTCTGATACTCGAAACCAATAACTGGAATGGCCTACGGCAAATATACACATACCATTGTAATGGGGCGAGTTTCTACTTTCAGATGCAACAGGAATTTCTCGAGTTCGTCAATCCGTTCGCGAGATATGGGAGTTTGAAGTTAAGGAATGTTTGAGAAACCATCAAAATTTTCGCAAGTTTGATACTCGAAACCAATAACTACAATGGCCTAGGGCAAAAATACACATACCGTTGTAGGCGGGCGAGTTTCTGCTTTCAGATGCAATAGGAAATTCTCGAGTTCGTTAGTCCGTTCGCGAGATATGGGAGTTTGACGTTAAGGAATGGTTGAGAAACCATAAAAATTTTCGCAAGTCTGATACTCGAAACCAATAACTGGAATGGCCCAGGGGAAAAGTGCACATACCGTTGTAATCGGACAAGTTTCTGGTTTCAGATGCAACAGGCATTTCTCGAGTTCGTCAATCGGTTCGCGAGATATGGGAGTTTGAAGTTAAGGAATGGTTGAGAAACTATCACAATTTTCGCAAATCTGATACTCGAAACCAATAACTACTATGGCCTAGGGAAAAATACACATACCTTTGTAATCGGGCATGTTTCTACTTTCAGATGCAATAGGAATTTCTTGAGGTCGTCAATCCGTTCGCGTGATATGGGAGTGTGAAATTAAGGAACGGTTGAGAAACCATCAAAATTTTTGCAAGTCTGATACTCGAAACCAATAACTACAAAGGCCTAGGGGAAAAATACACATACCGTTGTAATCGGGCGAGTTTCTACTTTCAGATGCAACAGGAATTTCTCGAGTTCGTCAATCCGTTCGCGAGATATGGGAGTTTGAAGTTAAGGAATGGTTGAGAAACCATAAAAATTTTCGCAAGTCTGATACTCGAAACCAATAACTGGAATGGCCCAGGGGAAAAGTACACATACCGTTGTAATCGGACGAGTTTCTGGTTTCTGATGCAACAGGAATTTCTCCAGTTCGTCAATCCGTTCGCGAGATATGGGAGTTTGAAATTAAGGAACGGTTGAGAAACCATCAAAATTTTCGCAAGTCTGATACACGAAACCAATAACTACAAAGGCTTAGGGGAAAAATACACATACCGTTGTAATCGGGAGAGTTTCTTCTTCCAGATGCAACCGGAATTTCTCGTGTTCGTCAATCCGTTCGCGAGATATGGGAGTTTGAAGTTAAGGAATGGTTGAGAAACCATAAATATTTTCGCAAGTCTGATACTCGAAACCAATAACTACTATGGCCTAGGGGAAAAATACACATACCGTTGTAATCGGACGAGTTTCTACTTTCAGATGCAACAGGAATTTCTCGAGTTCGTCAATCCGTTCGCGAGATATGGGAGTTTGAAGTTAAGGAATGGTTGAGAAACCATCAAAATTTTCGCAATTCTGATGCTAGAAACGAATAACCGGAAGGTCCTAGGGGAAAAGTACACACACCATTGTAATCGTTCGAGTTTCTGCTTTCAGATGCAACAGGAATTTCTCGAGTTCGTCATTCCGTTCGCGAGAAATGGGTGTTTGTGGGTAAGGAATGGTTGAGAATCCATCAAAATTTTCGCTGGTCTGATACTCGAGACTAATAACTGGAATGGCCTAGGGCAAATATACACATACCTTTGTAATCGGGCGAGTTTCTGCTTTCAGATGCAATAGGAAATTCTCGAGTTCGTTAATCCGTTCGCGAGATATGGGAGTTTGAAGTTAAGGAATGGTTGAGAAACCATCCAAATTTTCGCAAGTCGGTTACTCGAAACCAATAACAGGAATGGCCTAGGGGAAAAGTACACACACCGTTGTAATGGGGCGAGTTTCTACTTTCCGATGCAACAGGAATTTCTCGAGTTCGTCATTCCGTTCGCGAGAAATGGGTGTTTGTGGGTAAGGAATGGTTGAGAATCCATCAAACTTTTGGCTGGTCTGATACTCGAGACCAATAACTGGAATGGCCTACGGCAAATATACACATACCATTGTAATGGGGCGAGTTTCTACTTTCAGATGCAACAGGAATTTCTCGAATTCGTCAATCCGTTCGCGAGATATGGGAGTTTGAAGTTAAGGAATGGTTGAGAAACCATCAAAATTTTCGCAAGTCTGTTACTCGAAACCAATAACTGGAATGGCCTAGGGCAAAAATACACATACCATTGTATCGGACGAGTTTCTGTTTCAGATGCAACAGGAATTTCTCGAGTTCGTCATTCCGTCGCGAGATATGGGTGTATGAAGGTAAGGAATGGATGAGAAGCCATCAAAATTTTCGCTGGTCTGATACTCGAAACCAATAACTGGATTGGCCTAGGGCAAAAATACACATACCTTTGTAATCGGGCGAGTTTCTACTTTCAGATTCAACAGGAATAACTCGAGTTCGTCAATTCGTTCGCGAGATATGGGAGTTTGAAGTTAAGGAATGGTTGAGAGACCATCAAAATTTTCGCAATTCTGATGCTAGAAACGAATAACTGGAATGACCTAGGGGAAAAGTACACACACCATTGTAATCGGTCGAGCTTCTGCTTTCAGATGCAACAGGAATTTCTCGAGTTCGTCAATCGGTTCGCGAGATATGGGAGTTTGAAGTTAAAGAATGGTTGAGAAACCATCACAATTTTCGCAAGTCTGATACTCGAAACCAATAACTACTATGGCCTAGGGGAAAAATACACATACCTTTGTAATCGGGCGTGTTTCTACTTTCAGATGCAATAGGAATTTCTTGAGGTCGTCAATCCGTTCGCGTGATATGGGAGTGTGAAGTTAAGGAACGGTTGAGAAACCATCAAAATTTTCGCAAGTCTGATACTCGAAACCAATAACTACAACGGCCTAGGGGAAAAATACACATACCGTTGTAATCGGGCGAGTTTCTACTTTCAGATGCAACAGGAATTTCTCGAGTTCGTCCATCCGTTCGCGAGGTATAGGAGTTTGAAGTTAAGGAATGGTTGAGAAACCATCAAAATTTTCGCAATTCTGATGCTAGAAACGGATAACTGGAATGACCTACGGGAAAAGTACACACACCATTGTAATCGGTCGAGCTTCTGCTTTCAGATGCAACAGCAATTTCTCGAGTTCGTCAATCCGTTCGCGAGATATGGGAGTTTGAAGTTAAGGAATGGTTGAGAAACCATCAAAATTTTCGCAAGTTTGATAATCGAAACCAATAACTGGAATGGCCCAGGGGAAAAGTGCACATACCGTTGTAATCGGACAAGTTTCTGGTTTCAGATGCAACAGGCATTTCTCGAGTTCGTCAATCGGTTCGCGAGATATGGGAGTTTGAAGTTAAGGAATGGTTGAGAAACTATCACAATTTTCGCAAATCTGATACTCGAAACCAATAACTACTATGGCCTAGGGAAAAATACACATACGTTTGTAATCGGGCATGTTTCTACTTTCAGATGCAATAGGAATTTCTTGAGGTCGTCAATCCGTTCGCGTGATATGGGAGTGTGAAATTAAGGAACGGTTGAGAAACCATCAAAATTTTTGCAAGTCTGATACTCGAAACCAATAACTACAAAGGCCTAGGGGAAAAATACACATACCGTTGTAATCGGGCGAGTTTCTACTTTCAGATGCAACAGGAATTTCTCGAGTTCGTCAATCGTTTCGCGAGATATGGGTGTATGAATGTAAGGAATGGTTGAGAAACCATCAATATTTTCGCAAGTCTGATACTCGAAACCACTAACTACAAAGGCCTAGGGGAAAAATACACATGCCGTTGTAATCGGGCGAGTTTCTACTTTCAGATGCAACAGGAATTTCTCGAGTTCGACATTCCGTTCGCGAGATATGGGAGTTAGAAGTTAAGGTACGGTTGAGAAACCATAAAAATTTTCGCAATTCTGATGCTAGAAACGAATAACTCGAATGACCTAGGGGAAAAGTACACACACCATTGTAATCGGGCAAGTTTCTACTTTCAGAGGCGACAGGAACTTCTCGAGTTCGCCAATCCGTTCGCGAGGCATCGGAGTTTGAAGTTAAGGAATGGTTGAGAAACCATCAAAATTTTCGCAAGTCTGATACTCGAAACCAATAACTACAAAGGCCTAGGGGAAAAATGCACATACCGTTGTAATCGGTCGAGTTTCTACTTTCAGATGCAACAGGAATTTCTCGAGTTCGTCATTCCGTTCGCGAGATATGGGAGTTTGAAGTTAAGGAATGGTTGAGAAACCACCAAAATTTTCGCTGGTCTGATACACGAAACCAATAACTACAAAGGCTTAGGGGAAAAATACGCATACCGTTGTAATCGGGAGAGTTTCTTCTTCCAGATGCAACCGGAATTTCTCGTGTTCCTCAATCCGTTCGCGAGATATGGTAGTTTGATGTTCAGGAATGGTTGAGAAACCATCACAGTTTTCGCAAGTCTGATACTCGAAACCAATAACTACTATGGCATAGGGGAAAAATACACATACATTTGTAATCGGGCGTGTTTCTACTTTCAGATGCAATAGGAATTTCTTGAGGTCGTCAATCCGTTCGCGTGATATGGGAGTGTGAAGTTAAGGAACGGTTGAGAAACCATCAAAATTTTCGCAAGTCTGATACTCGAAACCACTAACTACAAAGGCCTAGGGGAAAAATACACATGCCGTTGTAATCGGGCGAGTTTCTACTTTCAGCTGCAACAGGAATTTCTCGAGTTCGACATTCCGTTCGCGAGATATGGGAGTTAGAAGTTAAGGTATGGTTGAGAAACCATAAAAATTTTCGCAATTCTGATGCTAGAAACGAATAACTCGAATGACCTAGGGGAAAAGGACACACACCATTGTAATCGGGCAAGTTTCTACTTTCAGAGGCGACAGGAACTTCTCGAGTTCGCCAATCCGTTCGCGAGGCATCGGAGTTTGAAGTTAAGGAATGGTTGAGAAACCATCAAAATTTTCGCAAGTCTGATACTCGAAACCAATAACTACAAAGGCCTAGGGGAAAAATGCACATACCGTTGTAATCGGGCGAGTTTCTACTTTCAGATGCAACAGGAATTTCTCGAGTTCGTCATTCCGTTCGCGAGATATGGGAGTATGAAGTTAAGGAATGGTTGAGAAACCACCAAAATTTTCGTTGGTCTGATACTCGAAACCAATAACTGGAATGGCCTAGGGCAAAAATACACATACCTTTGTAATCAGGCTAGTTTCTACTTTCAGATGCAACAGGAATTTCTCGAGTTCGTCAATCCGTTCGCGAGATATGGGAGTTTGAAGTTAAGGAATGATTGAGAAACCATCAAAATTTTCGCAATTCGGATGCTAGAAACGAATAACTGGAATGACCTAGGGGAAAAGTACACACACCATTGTAATCGGTCTAGCTTCTGCTTTCAGATGCAACAGGAATTTCTCGAGTTCGTCAATCGTTTCGCGAGATATGGGTGTATGAATGTAAGGAATGGTTGAGAAACCATCAAAATTTTCGCAAGTCTGTTACTCGAAACCAATAACTGGAATGGCCTAGGGGAAAAGTACACACACCATTGTAATGGGGCGAGTTTCTACTTTCAGATGCAAGAGGAATTTCTCGAGTTCGTCAATCCGTTCGCAAGATATTGGAATTTGTAGTTAAGGAATGGTTGAGAAACCATCAAAATTTTCGCATGTTTGATACTCGAAACCAATAACTACAATGGCCTAGGGGAAAAATACACATAGCGTCGTAATCGGGAGAGTTTCTGTTTTCAGATGCAACAGAAATTTTTCGGATTCGTCAATCCGTTCGCGAGATTAGGGAGTTTGAAGTTAAGGAATGGTTGAGAAACCATAAAAATTTTCGCAAGTCTGATAGTCGAAACCAATAACTACTACGGCCTAGGGCAAAAATTCACATACCATTGTAATCGGACGAGTTTCTGTGTCAGATGCAACAGGAGTTTCTCGAGTTCGTCAATCCGTTCGCGATATAAGAGAGTTTGAAGTTAAGGAATGGTTGAGAAACCATCAAAATTTTCGCTGGTCTGATACTCGAAACCGATAACTGGAATGGTCTAGGGGAAAAGTACAAACACCATTGTAATCGGGCGAGTTTCTACTTTCAGATGCAACAGGAATTTCTCGAGTTCGTCAATCCGTTCGCGAGATATGGGAGTTTGAAGTTAAGGAATGGTTGAGAAACCATCAAAATTTTCGCTGGTCTGAAACTCGAAACCAATAACTGGAATGGCCTAGGGGAGAAGTACACATACCATTGTAATCGGGCGAGTTTCTACTTTCAGATGCAACAGGAATTTCTCGAGTTCGTCAACCGTTCGCGAGATATGGGAGTTTGAAGTTAAGGAAAGGTTGAGAAACCATCAAAATTTTCGCAAGTCTGATACTCGAAACCAATATCTACAATGGCCTAGGGGAAAAATACACATAGCGTTGTAATCGGGAGAGTTTCTATTTTCAGATGCAACAGAAATTTTTCGGATTCGTCAATCCGTTCGCGAGATTAGGGAGTTTGAAGTTAAGGAATGGTTGAGAAACCATAAAAATTTTCGCAAGTCTGATACTCGAAACCAATAACTACTATGGCCTAGGGCAAAAATAAACATACAGTTGTAATTGGACGAGTTTCTGGTTTCAGATGCAACAGGAATTTCTCGAGTTCGTCAGCCGTTCGCGACATATGGGAGTTTGAAGTTAAGGAATGGTTGAGAAACCAACAAAATTTTCGCAAGTCTGATAGTCGAAACCAATAACTACTACGGCCTAGGGCAAAAATTCACATACCATTGTAATCGGACGAGTTTCTGTGTCAGATGCAACAGGAGTTTCTCGAGTTCGTCAATCCGTTCGCGATATATGAGAGTTTGAAGTTAAGGAATGGTTGAGAAACCATCAAAATTTTCGCTGGTCTGATACTCGAAACCGATAACTGGAATGGTCTAGGGGAAAAGTGCACACACCATTGTAATCGGTCGAGTTTCTACTTTCAGATGCAACAGGAATTTCTCGAGTTCGTCAATCCGTTCGCGAGATATGGGAGTTTGAAGTTAAGGAATGGTTGAGAAACCATCAAAATTTTCGCTGGTCTGAAACTCGAAACCAATAACTGGAATGGCCTAGGGGAAAAGTACACATACCATTGTAATCGGGCGAGTTTCTACTTTCAGATGCAACAGGAATTTCTCGAGTTCGTCAACCGTTCGCGAGATATGGGAGTTTGAAGTTAAGGAAAGGTTGAGAAACCATCAAAATTTTCGCAAGTCTGATACTCGAAACCAATAACTACAATGGCCTAGGGGAAAAATACACATAGCGTTGTAATCGGGAGAGTTTCTATTTTCAGATGCAACAGAAATTTTTCGGATTCGTCAATCCGTTCGCGAGATTAGGGAGTTTGAAGTTAAGGAATGGTTGAGAAACCATAAAAATTTTCGCAAGTCTGATACTCGAAACCAATAACTACTATGGCCTAGGGCAAAAATAAACATACAGTTGTAATCGGACGAGTTTCTGGTTTCAGATGCAACAGGAATTTCTCGAGTTCGTCAGCCGTTCGCGACATATGGGAGTTTGAAGTTAAGGAATGGTTGAGAAACCATCAAAATTTTCGCATGTTTGATACTCGAAACCAATAACTACAATGGCCTAGGGGAAAAATACACATAGCGTTGTAATCGGGAGAGTTTCTGTTTTCAGATGCAACAGAAATTTTTCGGATTCGTCAATCCGTTCGCGAGATTAGGGAGTTTGAAGTTAAGGAATGGTTGAGAAACCATAAAAATTTTCGCAAGTCTGATACTCGAAACCAATAACTACTATGGCCTAGGGCAAAAATAAACATACAGTTGTAATCGGACGAGTTTCTGGTTTCAGAGGCAACAGGAATTTCTCGAGTTCGTCAGCCGTTCGCGACATATGGGAGTTGGAAGTTAAGGAATGGTTGAGAAACCAACAAAATTTTCGCAAGTCTGATATTCGAAACCAATAACTGCTACGGCCTAGGGCAAAAATTCACATACCATTGTAATCGGACGAGTTTCTGTTTCAGATGCAACAGGAGTTTCTCGAGTTCGTCAATCCGTTCGCGAGATATGAGAGTTTGAAATTAAGGAATGGTTGAGAAACCATCAAAATTTTCGCTGGTCTGATACTCGAAACCGATAACTGGAATGGTCTAGGGGAAAAGTACACACACCATTGTAATCGGGCGAGTTTCTACTTTCAGATGCAACAGGAATTTCTCGAGTTCGTCAATCCGTTCGCGAGATATGGGAGTTTGAAGTTAAGGAATGGTTGAGAAACAATCAAAATTTTCGCAAGACTGATACTCGAAACCAATAACTACAATGGCCTAGGGGAAAAATACACATAGCGTTGTAATCGGGAGAGTTTCTATTTTCAGATGCAACAGAAATTTTTCGGATTCGTCAATCCGTTCGCGAGATTAGGGAGTTTGAAGTTAAGGAATGGTTGAGAAACCATAAAAATTTTCGCAAGTCTGATACTCGAAACCAATAACTACTATGGCCTAGGGCAAAAATAAACATACAGTTGTAATCGGACGAGTTTCTGGTTTCAGATGCAACAGGAATTTCTCGAGTTCGTCAGCCGTTCGCGACATATGGGAGTTTGAAGTTAAGGAATGGTTGAGAAACCATCAAAATTTTCGCATGTTTGATACTCGAAACCAATAACTACAATGGCCTAGGAGAAAAATACACATAGCGTTGTAATCGGGAGAGTTTCTGTTTTCAGATGCAACAGAAATTTTTCGGATTCGTCAATCCGTTCGCGAGATTAGGGAGTTTGAAGTTAAGGAATGGTTGAGAAACCATAAAAATTTTCGCAAGTCTGATACTCGAAACCAATAACTACTATGGCCTAGGGCAAAAATAAACATACAGTTGTAATCGGACGAGTTTCTGGTTTCAGATGCAACAGGAATTTCTCGAGTTCGTCAATCCGTTCGCGAGATATGAGAGTTTGAAGTTAAGGAATGGTTGAGAAACCATCAAAATTTTCGCTGGTCTGATACTCGAAACCGATAACTGGAATGGTCTAGGGGAAAAGTACACACACCATTGTAATCGGGCGAGTATCTACTTTCAGATGCAACAGGAATTTCTCGAGTTCGTCAATCCGTTCTCGAGATATGGGAGTTTGAAGTTAAGGAATGGTTGAGAAACCATCAAAATTTTCGCTGGTCTGAAACTCGAAACCAATAACTGGAATGGCCTAGGGGAAAAGTACACATACCACTGTAATCGGGCGAGTTTCTACTTTCAGATGCAACAGGAATTTCTCGAGTTCGTCAACCGTTCGCGAGATATGGGAGTTTGAAGTTAAGGAATGGTTGAGAAACAATCAAAATTTTCGCAAGTCTGATACTCGAAACCAATAACTACAATGGCCTAGGGCAAAAATAAACATACAGTTGTAATCGGACGAGTTTCTGGTTTCAGATGCAACAGGAATTTCTCGAGTTCGTCAGCCGTTCGCGACATATGGGAGTTTGAAGTTAAGGAATGGTTGAGAAACCATCAAAATTTTCGCATGTTTGATACTCGAAACCAATAACTACAATGGCCTAGGGGAAAAATACACATAGCGTTGTAATCGGGAGAGTTTCTGTTTTCAGATGCAACAGAAATTTTTCGGATTCGTCAATCCGTTCGCGAGATTAGGGAGTTTGAAGTTAAGGAATGGTTGAGAAACCATAAAAATTTTCGCAAGTCTGATACTCGAAACCAATAACTACTATGGCCTAGGGCAAAAATAAACATACAGTTGTAATCGGACGAGTTTCTGGTTTCAGAGGAAAACAGGAATTTCTCGAGTTCGTCAGCCGTTCGCGACATATGGGAGTTTGAAGTTAAGGAATGGTTGAGAAACCAACAAAATTTTCGCAAGTCTGATATTCGAAACCAATAACTACTACGGCCTAGGGCAAAAATTCACATACCATTGTAATCGGACGAGTTTCTGTTTCAGATGCAACAGGAGTTTCTCGAGTTCGTCAATCCGTTCGCGAGATATGAGAGTTTGAAATTAAGGAATGGTTGAGAAACCATCAAAATTTTCGCTGGTCTGATACTCGAAACCGATAACTGGAATGGTCTAGGGGAAAAGTACACACACCATTGTAATCGGGCGAGTTTCTACTTTCAGATGCAACAGGAATTTCTCGAGTTCGTCAATCCGTTCGCGAGATATGGGAGTTTGAAGTTAAGGAATGGTTGAGAAACAATCAAAATTTTCGCAAGTCTGATACTCGAAACCAATAACTACAATGGCCTAGGGGAAAAATACACATAGCGTTGTAATCGGGAGAGTTTCTATTTTCAGATGCAACAGAAATTTTTCGGATTCGTCAATCCGTTCGCGAGATTAGGGAGTTTGAAGTTAAGGAATGGTTGAGAAACCATAAAAATTTGCGCAAGTCTGATACTCGAAACCAATAACTACTATGGCCTAGGGCAAAAATAAACATACAGTTGTAATCGGACGAGTTTCTGGTTTCAGATGCAACAGGAATTTCTCGAGTTCGTCAGCCGTTCGCGACATATGGGAGTTTGAAGTTAAGGAATGGTTGAGAAACCATCAAAATTTTCGCATGTTTGATACTCGAAACCAATAACTACAATGGCCTAGGAGAAAAATACACATAGCGTTGTAATCGGGAGAGTTTCTGTTTTCAGATGCAACAGAAATTTTTCGGATTCGTCAATCCGTTCGCGAGATTAGGGAGTTTGAAGTTAAGGAATGGTTGAGAAACCATAAAAATTTTTGCAAGTCTGATACTCGAAACCAATAACTACTATGGCCTAGGGCAAAAATAAACATACAGTTGTAATCGGACGAGTTTCTGGTTTCAGATGCAACAGGAATTTCTCGAGTTCGTCAGCCGTTCGCGACATATGGGAGTTTGAAGTTAAGGAATGGTTGAGAAACCAACAAAATTTTCGCAAGTCTGATAGTCGAAACCAATAACTACTACGGCCTAGGGCAAAAATTCACATACCATTGTAATCGGACGAGTTTCTGTTTCAGATGCAACAGGAGTTTCTCGAGTTCGTCAATCCGTTCGCGAGATATGAGAGTTTGAAGTTAAGGAATGGTTGAGAAACCATCAAAATTTTCGCTGGTCTGATACTCGAAACCGATAACTGGAATGGTCTAGGGGAAAAGTACACACACCATTGTAATCGGGCGAGTATCTACTTTCAGATGCAACAGGAATTTCTCGAGTTCGTCAATCCGTTCTCAAGATATGGGAGTTTGAAGTTAAGGAATGGTTGAGAAACCATCAAAATTTGCGCTGGTCTGAAACTCGAAACCAATAACTGGAATGGCCTAGGGGAAAAGTACACATACCACTGTAATCGGGCGAGTTTCTACTTTCAGATGCAACAGGAATTTCTCGAGTTCGTCAACCGTTCGCGAGATATGGGAGTTTGAAGTTAAGGAATGGTTGAGAAACAATCAAAATTTTCGCAAGTCTGATACTCGAAACCAATAACTACAATGGCCTAGGGCAAAAATAAACATACAGTTGTAATCGGACGAGTTTCTGGTTTCAGAGGCAACAGGAATTTCTCGAGTTCGTCAGCCGTTCGCGACATATGGGAGTTTGAAGTTAAGGAATGGTTGAGAAACCAACAAAATTTTCGCAAGTCTGATATTCGAAACCAATAACTACTACGGCCTAGGGCAAAAATTCACATACCATTGTAATCGGACGAGTTTCTGTTTCAGATGCAACAGGAGTTTCTCGAGTTCGTCAATCCGTTCGCGAGATATGAGAGTTTGAAATTAAGGAATGGTTGAGAAACCATCAAAATTTTCGCTGGTCTGATACTCGAAACCGATAACTGGAATGGTCTAGGGGAAAAGTACACACACCATTGTAATCGGGCGAGTTTCTACTTTCAGATGCAACAGGAATTTCTCGAGTTCGTCAATCCGTTCGCGAGATATGGGAGTTTGAAGTTAAGGAATGGTTGAGAAACAATCAAAATTTTCGCAAGTCTGATACTCGAAACCAATAACTACAATGGCCTAGGGGAAAAATACACATAGCGTTGTAATCGGGAGAGTTTCTATTTTCAGATGCAACAGAAATTTTTCGGATTCGTCAATCCGTTCGCGAGATTAGGGAGTTTGAAGTTAAGGAATGGTTGAGAAACCATAAAAATTTTCGCAAGTCTGATACTCGAAACCAATAACTACTATGGCCTAGGGCAAAAATAAACATACAGTTGTAATCGGACGAGTTTCTGGTTTCAGATGCAACAGGAATTTCTCGAGTTCGTCAGCCGTTCGCGACATATGGGAGTTTGAAGTTAAGGAATGGTTGAGAAACCATCAAAATTTTCGCATGTTTGATAGTCGAAACCAATAACTACTACGGCCTAGGGCAAAAATTCACATACCATTGTAATCGGACGAGTTTCTGTTTCAGATGCAACAGGAGTTTCTCGAGTTCGTCAATCCGTTCGCGAGATATGAGAGTTTGAAGTTAAGGAATGGTTGAGAAACCATCAAAATTTTCGCTGGTCTGATACTCGTAACCGATAACTGGAATGGTCTAGGGGAAAAGTACACACACCATTGTAATCGGGCGAGTATCTACTTTCAGATGCAACAGGAATTTCTCGAGTTCGTCAATCCGTTCTCGAGATATGGGAGTTTGAAGTTAAGGAATGGTTGAGAAACCATCAAAATTTTCGCTGGTCTGAAACTCGAAACCAATAACTGGAATGGCCTAGGGGAAAAGTACACATACCACTGTAATCGGGCGAGTTTCTACTTTCAGATGCAACAGGAATTTCTCGAGTTCGTCAACCGTTCGCGAGATATGGGAGTTTGAAGTTAAGGAATGGTTGAGAAACCATCAAAATTTTCGCAAGTCTGATACTCGAAACCAATAACTACAATGGCCTAGGGGAAAAATACACATAGCGTTGTAATCGGGAGAGTTTCTATTTTCAGATGCAACAGAAATTTTTCGGATTCGTCAATCCGTTCCCGAGATTAGGGAGTTTGAAGTTAAGGAATGGTTGAGAAACCATAAAAATTTTCGCAAGTCTGGTACTCGAAACCAATAACTACTATGGCCTAGGGCAAAAATAAACATACAGTTGTAATCGGACGAGTTTCTGGTTTCAGATGCAACAGGAATTTCTCGAGTTCGTCATTCCGTTCGCGAGAAATGGGTGTTTGTGGGTAAGGAATGGTTGAGAAACCATCAAAATTTTCGCATGTTTGATAGTCGAAACCAATAACTACTACGGCCTAGGGCAAAAATTCACATACCATTGTAATCGGACGAGTTTCTGTTTCAGATGCAACAGGAGTTTCTCGAGTTCGTCAATCCGTTCGCGAGATATGAGAGTTTGAAGTTAAGGAATGGTTGAGAAACCATCAAAATTTTCGCTGGTCTGATACTCGTAACCGATAACTGGAATGGTCTAGGGGAAAAGTACACACACCATTGTAATCGGGCGAGTATCTACTTTCAGATGCAACAGGAATTTCTCGAGTTCGTCAATCCGTTCTCGAGATATGGGAGTTTGAAGTTAAGGAATGGTTGAGAAACCATCAAAATTTTCGCTGGTCTGAAACTCGAAACCAATAACTGGAATGGCCTAGGGGAAAAGTACACATACCACTGTAATCGGGCGAGTTTCTACTTTCAGATGCAACAGGAATTTCTCGAGTTCGTCAACCGTTCGCGAGATATGGGAGTTTGAAGTTAAGGAATGGTTGAGAAACCATCAAAATTTTCGCAAGTCTGATACTCGAAACCAATAACTACAATGGCCTAGGGGAAAAATACACATAGCGTTGTAATCGGGAGAGTTTCTATTTTCAGATGCAACAGAAATTTTTCGGATTCGTCAATCCGTTCCCGAGATTAGGGAGTTTGAAGTTAAGGAATGGTTGAGAAACCATAAAAATTTTCGCAAGTCTGGTACTCGAAACCAATAACTACTATGGCCTAGGGCAAAAATAAACATACAGTTGTAATCGGACGAGTTTCTGGTTTCAGATGCAACAGGAATTTCTCGAGTTCGTCATTCCGTTCGCGAGAAATGGGTGTTTGTGGGTAAGGAATGGTTGAGAATCCATCAAAATTTTCGCTGGTCTGATATTCAAAACCAATAACTACTACGGCCTAGGGCAAAAATTCACATACCATTGTAATCGGACGAGTTTCTGTTTCAGATGCAACAGGAGTTTCTCGAGTTCGTCAATCCGTTCGCGAGATATGAGAGTTTGAAGTTAAGGAATGGTCGAGAAACCATCAAAATTTTCGCTGGTCTGATACTCGAAACCGATAACTGGAATGGTCTAGGGGAAAAGTACACACACCATTGTAATCGGGCGAGTTTCTACTTTCAGATGCAACAGGAATTTCTCGAGTTCGTCAATCCGTTCGCGAGATATGGGAGTTTGAAGTTAAGGTACGGTTGAGGAACAATCAAAATTTTCGCAAGTCTGATACTCGAAACCAATAACTACAATGGCCTAGGGGAAATATACACATAGCGTTGTAATCGTGAGAGTTTCTATTTTCAGATGCAACAGAAATTTTTCGGATTCGTCAATCCGTTCGCGAGATTAGGGAGTTTGAAGTTAAGGAATGGTTGAGAAACCATAAAAATTTTCGCAAGTCTGATACTCGAAACCAATAACTACTATGGCCTAGGGCAAAAATAAACATACAGTTGTAATCGGACGAGTTTCTGGTTTCAGATGCAACAGGAATTTCTCGAGTTCGTCAGCCGTTCGCGACATATGGGAGTTTGAAGTTAAGGAATGGTTGAGAAACCATCAAAATTTTCGCATGTTTGATACTCGAAGCCAATAACTACAATGGCCTAGGAGAAAAATACACATAGCGTTGTAATCGGGAGAGTTTCTGTTTTCAGATGCAACAGAAATTTTTCGGATTCGTCAATCCGTTCGCGAGATTAGGGAGTTTGAAGTTAAGGAATGGTTGAGAAACCATAAAAATTTTCGCAAGTCTGATACTCGAAACCAATAACTACTATGGCCTAGGGCAAAAATAAACATACAGTTGTAATCGGACGAGTTTCTGGTTTCAGATGCAACAGGAATTTCTCGAGTTCGTCAGCCGTTCGCGACATATGGGAGTTTGAAGTTAAGGAATGGTTGAGAAACCAACAAAATTTTCGCAAGTCTGATAGTCGAAACCAATAACTACTACGGCCTAGGGCAAAAATTCACATACCATTGTAATCGGACGAGTTTCTGTTTCAGATGCAAATGGAGTTTCTCGAGTTCGTCAATCCGTTCGCGAGATATGAGAGTTTGAAGTTAAGGAATGGTTGAGAAACCATCAAAATTTTCGCTGGTCTGATACTCGAAACCGATAACTGGAATGGTCTAGGGGAAAAGTACACACACCATTGTAATCGGGCGAGTTTCTACTTTCAGATGCAACAGGAATTTCTCGAGTTCGTCAATCCGTTCTCGAGATATGGGAGTTTGAAGTTAAGGAATGGTTGAGAAACCATAAAAATTTTCGCTGGTCTGAAACTCGAAACCAATAACTGGAATGGCCTAGGGGAAAAGTACACATACCACTGTAATCGGGCGGGTTTCTACTTTCAGATGCAACAGGAATTTCTCGAGTTCGTCAACCGTTCGCGAGATATGGGAGTTTGAAGTTAAGGAATGGTTGAGAAACCATCAAAATTTTCGCTGGTCTGAAACTCGAAACCGATAACTACAATGGCCTAGGGGAAAAATATACATAGCGTTGTAATCGGGAGAGTTTCTATTTTCAGATGCAACAGAAATTTTTCGGATTCGTCAATCCGTTCGCGAGATTAGGGTGTTTGAAGTTAAGGAATGGTTGAGAAACCATAAAAATTTTCGCAAGTCTGATACTCGAAACCAATAACTACTATGGCCTAGGGCAAAAATTCACATACCATTGTAATCGGACGAGTTTCTGTTTCAGATGCAACAGGAGTTTCTCGAGTTCGTCAATCCGTTCGCGAGATATGAGAGTTTGAAGTTAAGGAATGGTTGAGAAACCATCAAAATTTTCGCTGGTCTGATACTCGAAACCAATAACTGGAATGGCCTAGGGGAAAAGTACACACACCATTGTAACCGGGCGAGATTCTACTTTCAGATGCAACAGGAATTTCTCGAGTTCGTCAACCGTTCGCGACATATGGGAGTTTGAAGTTAAGGAATGGTTGAGAAGCCATCAAAATTTTCGCAAGTCTGATACTCGAAACCAATAACTGGAATAGCCCAGGAGAAAAGTACACATACCGTTGTAATCGGGAGAGTTTCTACTTTCAGATGCAACAGAAATTGTTCGGATTCGTCGATCCGTTCGCGAGATATGGGAGCTTGAAGTTAAGGAGTGGTTGAGAAACCATCAAAATTTTCGCAAGTCTGATACTCGAAACCAATAACTACTATGGCCTAGGGCAAAAATAAACATACAGTTGTGATCGGACGAGTTTCTGGTTTCAGATGCAACAGGAATTTCTCGAGTTCGTCAGCCGTTCGCGACATATGAGAGTTTGAAGTTAAGGAATGGTTGAGAAACCATCAAAATTTTCGCATGTTTGATACTCGAAACCAATAACTACAATGGCCTAGGAGAAAAATACACATAGCGTTGTAATCGGGAGAGTTTCTGTTTTCAGATGCAACAGAAATTTTTCGGATTCGTCAATCCGTTCGCGAGATTAGGGAGTTTGAAGTTAAGGAATGGTTGAGAAACCATAAAAATTTTCGCAAGTCTGATACTCGAAACCAATAACTACTATGGCCTAGGGCAAAAATAAACATACAGTTGTAATCGGACGAGTTTCTGGTTTCAGATGCAACAGGAATTTCTCGAGTTCGTCAGCCGTTCGCGACATATGGGAGTTTGAAGTTAAGGAATGGTTGAGAAACCAACAAAATTTTCGCAAGTCTGATAGTCGAAACCAATAACTACTACGGCCTAGGGCAAAAATTCACATACCATTGTAATCGGACGAGTTTCTGTTTCAGATGCAACAGGAGTTTCTCGAGTTCGTCAATCCGTTCGCGAGATATGAGAGTTTGAAGTTAAGGAATGGTTGAGAAACCATCAAAATTTTCGCTGGTCTGATACTCGAAACCGATAACTGGAATTGTCTAGGGGAAAAGTACACACACCATTGTAATCGGGCGAGTTTCTACTTTCAGATGCAACAGGAATTTCTCGAGTTCGTTAATCCGTTCTCGAGATATGGGAGTTTGAAGTTAAGGAATGGTTGAGAAACCATCAAAATTTTCGCTGGTCTGAAACTCGAAACCAATAACTGGAATGGCCTAGGAGAAAAATACACATAGCGTTGTAATCGGGAGAGTTTCTACTTTCAGATGCAACAGGAATTTCTCGAGTTCGTCAACCGTTCGCGAGATATGGGAGTTTGAAGTTAAGGAATGGTTGAGAAACCATCAAAATTTTCGCAAGTCTGATACTCGAAACCAATAACTACAATGGCCTAGGGGAAAAATACACATAGCGTTGTAATCGGGAGAGTTTCTATTTTCAGATGCAACAGAAATTTTTCGGATTCGTCAATCCGTTCCCGAGATTAGGGAGTTTGAAGTTAAGGAATGGTTGAGAAACCATAAAAATTTTCGCAAGTCTGATACTCGAAACCAATAACTACTATGGCCTAGGGCAAAAATAAACATACAGTTGTAATCGGACGAGTTTCTGGTTTCAGATGCAACAGGAGTTTCTCGAGTTCGTCAATCCGTTCGCGAGATATGAGAGTTTGAAGTTAAGGAATGGTTGAGAAACCATCAAAATTTTCGCTGGTCTGATACTCGAAACCGATAACTGGAATGGTCTAGGGGAAAAGTACACACACCATTGTAATCGGGCGAGTTTCTACTTTCAGATGCAACAGGAATTTCTCGAGTTCGTCAATCCGTTCGCGAGATATGGGAGTTTGAAGTTAAGGAATGGTTGAGAAACAATCAAAATTTTCGCAAGTCTGATACTCGAAACCAATAACTACAATGGCCTAGGGGAAAAATACACATAGTGTTGTAATCGGGAGAGTTTCTATTTTCAGATGCAACAGAAATTTTTCGGATTCGTCAATCCGTTCGCGAGATTAGGGAGTTTGAAGTTAGGGAATGGTTGAGATACCATAAAAATTTTCGCAAGTCTGATACTCGAAACCAATAACTACTATGGCCTAGGGCAAAAATAAACATACAGTTGTAATCGGACGAGTTTCTGGTTTCAGATGCAACAGGAATTTCTCGAGTTCGTCAGGCGTTCGCGACATATGGGAGTTTGAAGTTAAGGAATGGTTGAGAAACCATCAAAATTTTCGCATGTTTGATACTCGAAACCAATAACTACAATGGCCTAGGAGAAAAATACACATAGCGTTGTAATCGGGAGAGTTTCTGTTTTCAGATGCAACAGAAATTTTTCGGATTCGTCAATCCGTTCGCGAGATTAGGGAGTTTGAAGTTAAGGAATGGTTGAGAAACCATCAAAATTTTCGCATGTTTGATACTCGAAACCAATAACTACAATGGCCTAGGAGAAAAATACACATAGCGTTGTAATCGGGAGAGTTTCTGTTTTCAGATGCAACAGAAATTTTTCGGATTCGTCAATCCGTTCGCGAGATTAGGGAGTTTGAAGTTAAGGAATGGTTGAGAAACCATAAAAATTTTCGCAAGTCTGATACTCGAAACCAATAACTACTATGGCCTAGGGCAAAAATAAACATACAGTTGTAATCGGACGAGTTTCTGGTTTCAGATGCAACAGGAATTTCTCGAGTTCGTCAGCCGTTCGCGACATATGGGAGTTTGAAGTTAAGGAATGGTTGAGAAACCAACAAAATTTTCGCAAGTCTGATAGTCGAAACCAATAACTACTACGGCCTAGGGCAAAAATTCACATACCATTGTAATCGGACGAGTTTCTGTTTCAGATGCAACAGGAGTTTCTCGAGTTCGTCAATCCGGTCGCGAGATATGAGAGTTTGAAGTTAAGGAATGGTTGAGAAACCATCAAAATTTTCGCTGGTCTGATACTCGAAACCGATAACTGGAATGGTCTAGGGGAAAAGTACACACACCATTGTAATCGGGCGAGTTTCTACTTTCAGATGCAACAGGAATTTCTCGAGTTCGTCAATCCGTTCTCGAGATATGGGAGTTTGAAGTTAAGGAATGGTTGAGAAACCATCAAAATTTTCGCAAGTCTGATACTCGAAACCAATAACTACAATGGCCTAGGGGAAAAATACACATAGCGTTGTAATCGGGAGAGTTTCTATTTTCAGATGCAACAGAAATTTTTCGGATTCGTCAATCCGTTCGCGAGATTAGGGAGTTTGAAGTTAAGGAATGGTTGAGAAACCATCAAAATTTTCGCAAGTCTGATACTCGAAACCAATAACTGGAATAGCCCAGGAGAAAAGTACACATACCGTTGTAATCGGGAGAGTTTCTACTTTCAGATGCAACAGAAATTTTTCGGATTCGTCAATCCGTTCGCGAGATTAGGGAGTTTGAAGTTAAGGAAAGGTTGAGAAACCATCAAAATTTTCGCAAGTCTGATACTCGAAACCAATAACTACAATGGCCTAGGGGAAAAATACACATAGCGTTGTAATCGGGAGAGTTTCTATTTTCAGATGCAACAGAAATTTTTCGGATTCGTCAATCCGTTCGCGAGATTAGGGAGTTTGAAGTTAAGGAATGGTTGAGAAACCATAAAAATTTTCGCAAGTCTGATACTCGAAACCAATAACTACTATGGCCTAGGGCAAAAATAAACATACAGTTGTAATCGGACGAGTTTCTGGTTTCAGATGCAACAGGAATTTCTCGAGTTCGTCAGCCGTTCGCGACATATGGGAGTTTGAAGTTAAGGAATGGTTGAGAAACCATCAAAATTTTCGCATGTTTGATACTCGAAACCAATAACTACAATGGCCTAGGGGAAAAATACACATAGCGTTGTAATCGGGAGAGTTTCTGTTTTCAGATGCAACAGAAATTTTTCGGATTCGTCAATCCGTTCGCGAGATTAGGGAGTTTGAAGTTAAGGAATGGTTGAGAAACCATAAAAATTTTCGCAAGTCTGATACTCGAAACCAATAACTACTATGGCCTAGGGCAAAAATAAACATACAGTTGTAATCGGACGAGTTTCTGGTTTCAGAGGCAACAGGAATTTCTCGAGTTCGTCAGCCGTTCGCGACATATGGGAGTTTGAAGTTAAGGAATGGTTGAGAAACCAACAAAATTTTCGCAAGTCTGATATTCGAAACAAATAACTACTACGGCCTAGGGCAAAAATTCACATACCATTGTAATCGGACGAGTTTCTGTTTCAGATGCAACAGGAGTTTCTCGAGTTCGTCAATCCGTTCGCGAGATATGAGAGTTTGAAGTTAAGGAATGGTTGAGAAACCATCAAAATTTTCGCTGGTCTGATACTCGAAACCGATAACTGGAATGGTCTAGGGGAAAAGTACACACACCATTGTAATCGGGCGAGTATCTACTTTCAGATGCAACAGGAATTTCTCGAGTTCGACAATCCGTTCTCGAGATATGGGAGTTTGAAGTTAAGGAATGGTTGAGAAACCATCAAAATTTTCGCTGGTCTGAAACTCGAAACCAATAACTGGAATGGCCTAGGGGAAAAGTACACATACCACTGTAATCGGGCGAGTTTCTACTTTCAGATGCAACAGGAATTTCTCGAGTTCGTCAACCGATCGCGAGATATGGGAGTTTGAAGTTAAGGAATGGTTGAGAAACCATCAAAATTTTCGCAAGTCTGATACTCGAAACCAATAACTACAATGGCCTAGGGGAAAAATACACATAGCGTTCTAATCGGGAGAGTTTCTATTTTCAGATGCAACAGAAATTTTTCGGATTCGTCAATCCGTTCCCGAGATTAGGGAGTTTGAAGTTAAGGAATGGTTGAGAAACCATAAAAATTTTCGCAAGTCTGGTACTCGAAACCAATAACTACTATGGCCTAGGGCAAAAATAAACATACAGTTGTAATCCGACGAGTTTCTGGTTTCAGATGCAACAGGAATTTCTCGAGTTCGTCATTCCGTTCGCGAGAAATGGGTGTTTGTGGGTAAGGAATGGTTGAGAATCCATCAAAATTTTCGCTGGTCTGATATTCAAAACCAATAACTACTACGGCCTAGGGCAAAAATTCACATACCATTGTAATCGGACGAGTTTCTGTTTCAGATGCAACAGGAGTTTCTCGAGTTCGTCAATCCGTTCGCGAGATATGAGAGTTTGAAGTTAAGGAATGGTTGAGAAACTATCAAAATTTTCGCTGGTCTGATACTCGAAACCGATAACTGGAATGGTCTAGGGGAAAAGTACACACACCATTGTAATCGGGCGAGTTTCTACTTTCAGATGCAACAGGAATTTCTCGAGTTCGTCAATCCGTTCGCGAGATATGGGAGTTTGAAGTTAAGGAATGGTTGAGGAACAATCAAAATTTTCGCAAGTCTGATACTCGAAACCAATAACTACAATGGCCTAGGGGAAAAATACACATAGCGTTGTAATCGGGAGAGTTTCTATTTTCAGATGCAACAGAAATTTTTCGGATTCGTCAATCCGTTCGCGAGATTAGGGAGTTTGAAGTTAAGGAATGGTTGAGAAACCATAAAAATTTTCGCAAGTCTGATACTCGAAACCAATAACTACTATGGCCTAGGGCAAAAATAAACATACAGTTGTAATCGGACGAGTTTCTGGTTTCAGATGCAACAGGAATTTCTCGAGTTCGTCAGCCGTTCGCGACATATGGGAGTTTGAAGTTAAGGAATGGTTGAGAAACCATCAAAATTTTCGCATGTTTGATACTCGAAACCAATAACTACAATGGCCTAGGAGAAAAATACACATAGCGTTGTAATCGGGAGAGTTTCTGTTTTCAGATGCAACAGAAATTTTTCGGATTCGTCAATCCGTTCGCGAGATTAGGGAGTTTGAAGTTAAGGAATGGTTGAGAAACCATAAAAATTTTCGCAAGTCTGATACTCGAAACCAATAACTACTATGGCCTAGGGCAAAAATAAACATACAGTTGTAATCGGACGAGTTTCTGGTTTCAGATGCAACAGGAATTTCTCGAGTTCGTCAGCCGTTCGCGACATATGGGAGTTTGAAGTTAAGGAATGGTTGAGAAACCAACAAAATTTTCGCAAGTCTGATAGTCGAAACCAATAACTACTACGGCCTAGGGCAAAAATTCACATACCATTGTAATCGGACGAGTTTCTGTTTCAGATGCAACAGGAGTTTCTCGAGTTCGTCAATCCGTTCGCGAGATATGAGAGTTTGAAGTTAAGGAATGGTTGAGAAACCATCAAAATTTTCGCTGGTCTGATACTCGAAACCGATAACTGGAATGGTCTAGGGGAAAAGTACACACACCATTGTAATCGGGCGAGTTTCTACTTTCAGATGCAACAGGAATTTCTCGAGTTCGTCAATCCGTTCTCGAGATATGGGAGTTTGAAGTTAAGGAATGGTTGAGAAACCATAAAAATTTTCGCTGGTCTGAAACTCGAAACCAATAACTGGAATGGCCTAGGGGAAAAGTACACATACCACTGTAATCGGGCGAGTTTCTACTTTCAGATGCAACAGGAATTTCTCGAGTTCGTCAACCGTTCGCGAGATATGGGAGTTTGAAGTTAAGGAATGGTTGAGAAACCATCAAAATTTTCGCTGGTCTGATACTCGAAACCAATAACTGGAATGGCCTAGGGCAAATATACACATACCATTGTAATCGGGCGAGTTTCTACTTTCAGATGCAACAGGAATTTCTCGAGTCCGTCAATCCGTTCGCGAGATATGGGAGTTTGAAGTGAAGGAATGGTCGAGAAACCATCAAAATTTTCGCAAGTCTGAAACTCGAAACCGATAACTACAATGGCCTAGGGGAAAAATATACATAGCGTTGTAATCGGGAGAGTTTCTATTTTCAGATGCAACAGAAATTTTTCGGATTCGTCAATCCGTTCGCGAGATTAGGGAGTTTGAAGTTAAGGAATGGTTGAGAAACCATAAAAATTTTCGCAAGTCTGATACTCGAAACCAATAACTACTATGGCCTAGGGCAAAAATTCACATACCATTGTAATCGGACGAGTTTCTGTTTCAGATGCAACAGGAGTTTCTCGAGTTCGTCAATCCGTTCGCGAGATATGAGAGTTTGAAGTTAAGGAATGGTTGAGAAACCATCAAAATTTTCGCTGGTCTGATACTCGAAACCAATAACTGGAATGGCCTAGGGGAAAAGTACACACACCATTGTAACCGGGCGAGATTCTACTTTCAGATGCAACAGGAATTTCTCGAGTTCGTCAACCGTTCGCGACATATGGGAGTTTGAAGTTAAGGAATGGTTGAGAAGCCATCAAAATTTTCGCAAGTCTGATACTCGAAACCAATAACTGGAATAGCCCAGGAGAAAAGTACACATACCGTTGTAATCGGGAGAGTTTCTACTTTCAGATGCAACAGAAATTGTTCGGATTCGTCTATCCGTTCGCGAGATATGGGAGCTTGAAGTTAAGGAGTGGTTGAGAAACCATCAAAATTTTCGCAAGTCTGATACTCGAAACCAATAACTACTATGGCCTAGGGCAAAAATAAACATACAGTTGTAATCGGACGAGTTTCTGGTTTCAGATGCAACAGGAATTTCTCGAGTTCGTCAGCCGTTCGCGACATATGGGAGTTTGAAGTTAAGGAATGGTTGAGAAACCATCAAAATTTTCGCATGTTTGATACTCGAAACCAATAACTACAATGGCCTAGGAGAAAAATACACATAGCGTTGTAATCGGGAGAGTTTCTGTTTTCAGATGCAACAGAAATTTTTCGGATTCGTCAATCCGTTCGCGAGATTAGGGAGTTTGAAGTTAAGGAATGGTTGAGAAACCATAAAAATTTTCGCAAGTCTGATACTCGAAAACAATAACTACTATGGCCTAGGGCAAAAATAAACATACAGTTGTAATCGGACGAGTTTCTGGTTTCAGATGCAACAGGAATTTCTCGAGTTCGTCAGCCGTTCGCGACATATGGGAGTTTGAAGTTAAGGAATGGTTGAGAAACCAACAAAATTTTCGCAAGTCTGATAGTCGAAACCAATAACTACTACGGCCTAGGGCAAAAATTCACATACCATTGTAATCGGACGAGTTTCTGTTTCAGATGCAACAGGAGTTTCTCGAGTTCGTCAATCCGTTCGCGAGATATGAGAGTTTGAAGTTAAGGAATGGTTGAGAAACCATCAAAATTTTCGCTGGTCTGATACTCGAAACCGATAACTGGAATGGTCTAGGGGAAAAGTACACACACCATTGTAATCGGGCGAGTATCTACTTTCAGATGCAACAGGAATTTCTCGAGTTCGTCAATCCGTTCTCGAGATATGGGAGTTTGAAGTTAAGGAATGGTTGAGAAACCATCAAAATTTTCGCTGGTCTGAAACTCGAAACCAATAACTGGAATGGCCTAGGGGAAAAGTACACATACCACTGTAATCGGGCGAGTTTCTACTTTCAGATGCAACAGGAATTTCTCGAGTTCGTCAACCGTTCGCGAGATATGGGAGTTTGAAGTTAAGGAATGGTTGAGAAACCATCAAAATTTTCGCAAGTCTGATACTCGAAACCAATAACTACAATGGCCTAGGGGAAAAATACACATAGCGTTGTAATCGGGAGAGTTTCTATTTTCAGATGCAACAGAAATTTTTCGGATTCGTCAATCCGTTCCCGAGATTAGGGAGTTTGAAGTTAAGGAATGGTTGAGAAACCATAAAAATTTTCGCAAGTCTGGTACTCGAAACCAATAACTACTATGGCCTAGGGCAAAAATAAACATACAGTTGTAATCGGACGAGTTTCTGGTTTCAGATGCAACAGGAATTTCTCGAGTTCGTCATTCCGTTCGCGAGAAATGGGTGTTTGTGGGTAAGGAATGGTTGAGAATCCATCAAAATTTTCGCTGGTCTGATATTCAAAACCAATAACTACTTCGGCCTAGGGCAAAAATTCACATACCATTGTAATCGGACGAGTTTCTGTTTCAGATGCAACAGGAGTTTCTCGAGTTCGTCAATCCGTTCGCGAGATATGAGAGTTTGAAGTTAAGGAATGGTTGAGAAACCATCAAAATTTTCGCTGGTCTGATACTCGAAACCGATAACTGGAATGGTCTAGGGGAAAAGTACACACACCATTGTAATCGGGCGAGTTTCTACTTTCAGATGCAACAGGAATTTCTCGAGTTCGTCAATCCGTTCGCGAGATATGGGAGTTTGAAATTAAGGAATGGTTGAGGAACAATCAAAATTTTCGCAAGTCTGATACTCGAAACCAATAACTACAATGGCCTAGGGGAAAAATACACATAGCGTTGTAATCGGGAGAGTTTCTATTTTCAGATGCAACAGAAATTTTTCGGATTCGTCAATCCGTTCGCGAGATTAGGGAGTTTGAAGTTAAGGAATGGTTGAGAAACCATAAAAATTTTCGCAAGTCTGATACTCGAAACCAATAACTACTATGGCCTAGGGCAAAAATAAACATACAGTTGTAATCGGACGAGTTTCTGGTTTCAGATGCAACAGGAATTTCTCGAGTTCGTCAGCCGTTCGCGACATATGGGAGTTTGAAGTTAAGGAATGGTTGAGAAACCATCAAAATTTTCGCATGTTTGATACTCGAAACCAATAACTACAATGGCCTAGGAGAAAAATACACATAGCGTTGTAATCGGGAGAGTTTCTGTTTTCAGATGCAACAGAAATTTTTCGGATTCGTCAATCCTTTCGCGAGATTAGGGAGTTTGAAGTTAAGGAATGGTTGAGAAACCATAAAAATTTTCGCAAGTCTGATACTCGAAACCAATAACTACTATGGCCTAGGGCAAAAATAAACATACAGTTGTAATCGGACGAGTTTCTGGTTTCAGATGCAACAGGAATTTCTCGAGTTCGTCAGCCGTTCGCGACATATGGGAGTTTGAAGTTAAGGAATGGTTGAGAAACCAACAAAATTTTCGCAAGTCTGATAGTCGAAACCAATAACTACTACGGCCTAGGGCAAAAATTCACATACCATTGTAATCGGACGAGTTTCTGTTTCAGATGCAACAGGAGTTTCTCGAGTTCGTCAATCCGTTCGCGAGATATGAGAGTTTGAAGTTAAGGAATGGTTGAGAAACCATCAAAATTTTCGCTGGTCTGATTCTCGAAACCGATAACTGGAATGGTCTAGGGGAAAAGTACACACACCATTGTAATCGGGCGAGTTTCTACTTTCAGATGCAACAGGAATTTCTCGAGTTCGTCAATCCGTTCTCGAGATATGGGAGTTTGAAGTTAAGGAATGGTTGAGAAACCATAAAAATTTTCGCTGGTCTGAAACTCGAAACCAATAACTGGAATGGCCTAGGGGAAAAGTACACATACCACTGTAATCGGGCGAGTTTCTACTTTCAGATGCAACAGGAATTTCTCGAGTTCGTCAACCGTTCGCGAGATATGGGAGTTTGAAGTTAAGGAATGGTTGAGAAACCATCAAAATTTTCGCTGGTCTGATACTCGAAACCAATAACTGGAATGGCCTAGGGCAAATATACACATACCATTGTAATCGGGCGAGTTTCTACTTTCAGATGCAACAGGAATTTCTCGAGTCCGTCAATCCGTTCGCGAGATATGGGAGTTTGAAGTGAAGGAATGGTTGAGAAACCATCAAAATTTTCGCAAGTCTGAAACTCGAAACCGATAACTACAATGGCCTAGGGGAAAAATATACATAGCGTTGTAATCGGGAGAGTTTCTATTTTCAGATGCAACAGAAATTTTTCGGATTCGTCAATCCGTTCGCGAGATTAGGGAGTTTGAAGTTAAGGAATGGTTGAGAAACCATAAAAATTTTCGCAAGTCTGATACTCGAAACCAATAACTACTATGGCCTAGGGCAAAAATAAACATACAGTTGTAATCGGACGAGTTTCTGGTTTCAGATGCAACAGGAATTTCTCGAGTTCGTCAGCCGTTCGCGACATATGGGAGTTTGAAGTTAAGGAATGGTTGAGAAACCAACAAAATTTTCGCAAGTCTGATAGTCGAAACCAATAACTACTACGGCCTAGGGCAAAAATTCACATACCATTGTAATCGGACGAGTTTCTGTTTCAGATGCAACAGGAGTTTCTCGAGTTCGTCAATCCGTTCGCGAGATATGAGAGTTTGAAGTTAAGGAATGGTTGAGAAACCATCAAAATTTTCGCTGGTCTGATTCTCGAAACCGATAACTGGAATGGTCTAGGGGAAAAGTACACACACCATTGTAATCGGGCGAGTTTCTACTTTCAGATGCAACAGGAATTTCTCGAGTTCGTCAATCCGTTCTCGAGATATGGGAGTTTGAAGTTAAGGAATGGTTGAGAAACCATAAAAATTTTCGCTGGTCTGAAACTCGAAACCAATAACTGGAATGGCCTAGGGGAAAAGTACACATACCACTGTAATCGGGCGAGTTTCTACTTTCAGATGCAACAGGAATTTCTCGAGTTCGTCAACCGTTCGCGAGATATGGGAGTTTGAAGTTAAGGAATGGTTGAGAAACCATCAAAATTTTCGCTGGTCTGATACTCGAAACCAATAACTGGAATGGCCTAGGGCAAATATACACATACCATTGTAATCGGGCGAGTTTCTACTTTCAGATGCAACAGGAATTTCTCGAGTCCGTCAATCCGTTCGCGAGATATGGGAGTTTGAAGTGAAGGAATGGTTGAGAAACCATCAAAATTTTCGCAAGTCTGAAACTCGAAACCGATAACTACAATGGCCTAGGGGAAAAATATACATAGCGTTGTAATCGGGAGAGTTTCTATTTTCAGATGCAACAGAAATTTTTCGGATTCGTCAATCCGTTCGCGAGATTAGGGAGTTTGAAGTTAAGGAATGGTTGAGAAACCATAAAAATTTTCGCAAGTCTGATACTCGAATCCAATAACTACTATGGCCTAGGGCAAAAATTCACATACCATTGTAATCGGACGAGTTTCTGTTTCAGATGCAACAGGAGTTTCTCGAGTTCGTCAATCCGTTCGCGAGATATGAGAGTTTGAAGTTAAGGAATGGTTGAGAAACCATCAAAATTTTCGCTGGTCTGATACTCGAAACCAATAACTGGAATGGCCTAGGGGAAAAGTACACACACCATTGTAACCGGGCGAGATTCTACTTTCAGATGCAACAGGAATTTCTCGAGTTCGTCAACCGTTCGCGACATATGGGAGTTTGAAGTTAAGGAATGGTTGAGAAGCCATCAAAATTTTCGCAAGTCTGATACTCGAAACCAATAACTGGAATAGCCCAGGAGAAAAGTACACATACCGTTGTAATCGGGAGAGTTTCTACTTTCAGATGCAACAGAAATTGTTCGGATTCGTCGATCCGTTCGCGAGATATGGGAGCTTGAAGTTAAGGAGTGGTTGAGAAACCAACAAAATTTTCGCCAGTCTGATAGTCGAAACCAATAACTACTACGGCCTAGGGCAAAAATTCACATACCATTGTAATCGGACGAGTTTCTGTTTCAGATGCAACAGGAGTTTCTCGAGTTCGTCAATCCGTTCGCGAGATATGAGAGTTTGAAGTTAAGGAATGGTTGAGAAACCATCAAAATTTTCGCTGGTCTGATACTCGAAACCGATAACTGGAATTGTCTAGGGGAAAAGTACACACACCATTGTAATCGGGCGAGTTTCTACTTTCAGATGCAACAGGAATTTCTCGAGTTCGTTAATCCGTTCTCGAGATATGGGAGTTTGAAGTTAAGGAATGGTTGAGAAACCATCAAAATTTTCGCTGGTCTGAAACTCTAAACCAATAACTGGAATGGCCTAGGGGAAAAGTACACATACCACTGTAATCGGGCGAGTTTCTACTTTCAGATGCAACAGGAATTTCTCGAGTTCGTCAACCGTTCGCGAGATATGGGAGTTTGAAGTTAAGGAATGGTTGAGAAACCATCAAAATTTTCGCAAGTCTGATACTCGAAACCAATAACTACAATGGCCTAGGGGAAAAATACACATAGCGTTGTAATCGGGAGAGTTTCTATTTTCAGATGCAACAGAAATTTTTCGGATTCGTCAATCCGTTCCCGAGATTAGGGAGTTTGAAGTTAAGGAATGGTTGAGAAACCATAAAAATTTTCGCAAGTCTGATACTCGAAACCAATAACTACTATGGCCTAGGGCAAAAATAAACATACAGTTGTAATCGGACGAGTTTCTGGTTTCAGATGCAACAGGAATTTCTCGAGTTCGTCATTCCGTTCGCGAGAAATGGGTGTTTGTGGGTAAGGAATGGTTGAGAATCCATCAAAATTTTCGCTGGTCTGATATTCGAAACCAATAACTACTACGGCCTAGGGCAAAAATTCACATACCATTGTAATCGGACGAGTTTCTGTTTCAGATGCAACAGGAGTTTCTCGAGTTCGTCAATCCGTTCGCGAGATATGAGAGTTTGAAGTTAAGGAATGGTTGAGAAACCATCAAAATTTTCGCTGGTCTGATACTCGAAACCGATAACTGGAATGGTCTAGGGGAAAAGTACACACACCATTGTAATCGGGCGAGTTTCTACTTTCAGATGCAACAGGAATTTCTCGAGTTCGTCAATCCGTTCGCGAGATATGGGAGTTTGAAGTTAAGGAATGGTTGAGAAACCATCAAAATTTTCGCTAGTCTGATACTCGAAACCAATAACTACTATGGCCTAGGGCAAAAATAAACTTACAGTTGTAATCGGACGAGTTTCTGGTTTCAGATGCAACAGGAATTTCTCGAGTTCGTCAGCCGTTCGCGACATATGGGAGTTTGAAGTTAAGGAATGGTTGAGAAACCATCAAAATTTTCGCATGTTTGATACTCGAAACCAATAACTACAATGGCCTAGGAGAAAAATACACATAGCGTTGTAATCGGGAGAGTTTCTGTTTTCAGATGCAACAGAAATTTTTCGGATTCGTCAATCCGTTCGCGAGATTAGGGAGTTTGAAGTTAAGGAATGGTTGAGAAACCATAAAAATTTTCGCAAGTCTGATACTCGAAACCAATAACTACTATGGCCTAGGGCAAAAATAAACATACAGTTGTAATCGGACGAGTTTCTGGTTTCAGATGCAACAGGAATTTCTCGAGTTCGTCAGCCGTTCGCGACATATGGGAGTTTGAAGTTAAGGAATGGTTGAGAAACCATCAAAATTTTCGCAAGTCTGATACTCGAAACCAATAACTACAATGGCCTAGGGGAAAAATACACATAGCGTTGTAATCGGGAGAGTTTCTATTTTCAGATGCAACAGAAATTTTTCGGATTCGTCAATCCGTTCGCGAGATTAGGGAGTTTGAAGTTAAGGAATGGTTGAGAAACCATAAAAATTTTCGCAAGTCTGATACTCGAAACCAATAACTACTATGGCCTAGGGCAAAAATAAACATACAGTTGTAATCGGACGAGTTTCTGGTTTCAGATGCAACAGGAATTTCTCGAGTTCGTCAGCCGTTCGCGACATATGGGAGTTTGAAGTTAAGGAATGGTTGAGAAACCATAAAAATTTTCGCTGGTCTGATACTCGAAACCGATAACTGGAATTGTCTAGGGGAAAAGTACACACACCATTGTAATCGGGCGAGTTTCTACTTTCAGATGCAACAGGAATTTCTCGAGTTCGTCAGCCGTTCGCGACATATGGGAGTTTGAAGTTAAGGAATGGTTGAGAAACCATCAAAATTTTCGCATGTTTGATACTCGAAACCAATAACTACAATGGCCTAGGAGAAAAATACACATAGCGTTGTAATCGGGAGAGTTTCTGTTTTCAGATGCAACAGAAATTTTTCGGATTCGTCAATCCGTTCGCGAGATTAGGGAGTTTGAAGTTAAGGAATGGTTGAGAAACCATAAAAATTTTCGCAAGTCTGATACTCGAAACCAATAACTACTATGGCCTAGGGCAAAAATAAACATACAGTTGTAATCGGACGAGTTTCTGGTTTCAGATGCAACAGGAATTTCTCGAGTTCGTCAACCGTTCGCGACATATGGGAGTTTGAAGTTAAGGAATGGTTGAGAAGCCATCAAAATTTTCGCAAGTCTGATACTCGAAACCAATAACTGGAATAGCCCAGGAGAAAAGTACACATACCGTTGTAATCGGGAGAGTTTCTACTTTCAGATGCAACAGAAATTGTTCGGATTCGTCGATCCGTTCGCGAGATATGGGAGCTTGAAGTTAAGGAGTGGTTGAGAAACCAACAAAATATTCGCCAGTCTGATAGTCGAAACCAATAACTACTACGGCCTAGGGCAAAAATTCACATACCATTGTAATCGGACGAGTTTCTGTTTCAGATGCAACAGGAGTTTCTCGAGTTCGTCAATCCGTTCGCGAGATATGAGAGTTTGAAGTTAAGGAATGGTTGAGAAACCATCAAAATTTTCGCTGGTCTGATACTCGAAACCGATAACTGGAATTGTCTAGGGGAAAAGTACACACACCATTGTAATCGGGCGAGTTTCTACTTTCAGATGCAACAGGAATTTCTCGAGTTCGTTAATCCGTTCTCGAGATATGGGAGTTTGAAGTTAAGGAATGGTTGAGAAACCATCAAAATTTTCGCTGGTCTGAAACTCTAAACCAATAACTGGAATGGCCTAGGGGAAAAGTACACATACCACTGTAATCGGGCGAGTTTCTACTTTCAGATGCAACAGGAATTTCTCGAGTTCGTCAACCGTTCGCGAGATATGGGAGTTTGAAGTTAAGGAATGGTTGAGAAACCATCAAAATTTTCGCAAGTCTGATACTCGAAACCAATAACTACAATGGCCTAGGGGAAAAATACACATAGCGTTGTAATCGGGAGAGTTTCTATTTTCAGATGCAACAGAAATTTTTCGGATTCGTCAATCCGTTCCCGAGATTAGGGAGTTTGAAGTTAAGGAATGGTTGAGAAACCATAAAAATTTTCGCAAGTCTGATACTCGAAACCAATAACTACTATGGCCTAGGGCAAAAATAAACATACAGTTGTAATCGGACGAGTTTCTGGTTTCAGATGCAACAGGAATTTCTCGAGTTCGTCATTCCGTTCGCGAGAAATGGGTGTTTGTGGGTAAGGAATGGTTGAGAATCCATCAAAATTTTCGCTGGTCTGATATTCGAAACCAATAACTACTACGGCCTAGGGCAAAAATTCACATACCATTGTAATCGGACGAGTTTCTGTTTCAGATGCAACAGGAGTTTCTCGAGTTCGTCAATCCGTTCGCGAGATATGAGAGTTTGAAGTTAAGGAATGGTTGAGAAACCATCAAAATTTTCGCTGGTCTGATACTCGAAACCGATAACTGGAATGGTCTAGGGGAAAAGTACACACACCATTGTAATCGGGCGAGTTTCTACTTTCAGATGCAACAGGAATTTCTCGAGTTCGTCAATCCGTTCGCGAGATATGGGAGTTTGAAGTTAAGGAATGGTTGAGAAACCATCAAAATTTTCGCTAGTCTGATACTCGAAACCAATAACTACTATGGCCTAGGGCAAAAATAAACTTACAGTTGTAATCGGACGAGTTTCTGGTTTCAGATGCAACAGGAATTTCTCGAGTTCGTCAGCCGTTCGCGACATATGGGAGTTTGAAGTTAAGGAATGGTTGAGAAACCATCAAAATTTTCGCATGTTTGATACTCGAAACCAATAACTACAATGGCCTAGGAGAAAAATACACATAGCGTTGTAATCGGGAGAGTTTCTGTTTTCAGATGCAACAGAAATTTTTCGGATTCGTCAATCC
The DNA here is from genome assembly GCF_051014685.1 of Ptiloglossa arizonensis. Taxonomy (NCBI): domain Eukaryota; kingdom Metazoa; phylum Arthropoda; class Insecta; order Hymenoptera; family Colletidae; genus Ptiloglossa; species Ptiloglossa arizonensis. Next base: position 260,616 of record NW_027478765.1, on the reverse strand, counting down.
GTTCGCGAGATTAGGGAGTTTGAAGTTAAGGAATGGTTGAGAAACCATAAAAATTTTCGCAAGTCTGATACTCGAAACCAATAACTACTATGGCCTAGGGCAAAAATAAACATACAGTTGTAATCGGACGAGTTTCTGGTTTCAGATGCAACAGGAATTTCTCGAGTTCGTCAGCCGTTCGCGACATATGGGAGTTTGAAGTTAAGGAATGGTTGAGAAACCATCAAAATTTTCGCAAGTCTGATACTCGAAACCAATAACTACAATGGCCTAGGGGAAAAATACACATAGCGTTGTAATCGGGAGAGTTTCTATTTTCAGATGCAACAGAAATTTTTCGGATTCGTCAATCCGTTCGCGAGATTAGGGAGTTTGAAGTTAAGGAATGGTTGAGAAACCATAAAAATTTTCGCAAGTCTGATACTCGAAACCAATAACTACTATGGCCTAGGGCAAAAATAAACATACAGTTGTAATCGGACGAGTTTCTGGTTTCAGATGCAACAGGAATTTCTCGAGTTCGTCAGCCGTTCGCGACATATGGGAGTTTGAAGTTAAGGAATGGTTGAGAAACCATAAAAATTTTCGCTGGTCTGATACTCGAAACCGATAACTGGAATTGTCTAGGGGAAAAGTACACACACCATTGTAATCGGGCGAGTTTCTACTTTCAGATGCAACAGGAATTTCTCGAGTTCGTCAGCCGTTCGCGACATATGGGAGTTTGAAGTTAAGGAATGGTTGAGAAACCATCAAAATTTTCGCATGTTTGATACTCGAAACCAATAACTACAATGGCCTAGGAGAAAAATACACATAGCGTTGTAATCGGGAGAGTTTCTGTTTTCAGATGCAACAGAAATTTTTCGGATTCGTCAATCCGTTCGCGAGATTAGGGAGTTTGAAGTTAAGGAATGGTTGAGAAACCATAAAAATTTTCGCAAGTCTGATACTCGAAACCAATAACTACTATGGCCTAGGGCAAAAATAAACATACAGTTGTAATCGGACGAGTTTCTGGTTTCAGATGCAACAGGAATTTCTCGAGTTCGTCAACCGTTCGCGACATATGGGAGTTTGAAGTTAAGGAATGGTTGAGAAGCCATCAAAATTTTCGCAAGTCTGATACTCGAAACCAATAACTGGAATAGCCCAGGAGAAAAGTACACATACCGTTGTAATCGGGAGAGTTTCTACTTTCAGATGCAACAGAAATTGTTCGGATTCGTCGATCCGTTCGCGAGATATGGGAGCTTGAAGTTAAGGAGTGGTTGAGAAACCAACAAAATTTTCGCCAGTCTGATAGTCGAAACCAATAACTACTACGGCCTAGGGCAAAAATTCACATACCATTGTAATCGGACGAGTTTCTGTTTCAGATGCAACAGGAGTTTCTCGAGTTCGTCAATCCGTTCGCGAGATATGAGAGTTTGAAGTTAAGGAATGGTTGAGAAACCATCAAAATTTTCGCTGGTCTGATACTCGAAACCGATAACTGGAATTGTCTAGGGGAAAAGTACACACACCATTGTAATCGGGCGAGTTTCTACTTTCAGATGCAACAGGAATTTCTCGAGTTCGTTAATCCGTTCTCGAGATATGGGAGTTTGAAGTTAAGGAATGGTTGAGAAACCATCAAAATTTTCGCTGGTCTGAAACTCTAAACCAATAACTGGAATGGCCTAGGGGAAAAGTACACATACCACTGTAATCGGGCGAGTTTCTACTTTCAGATGCAACAGGAATTTCTCGAGTTCGTCAACCGTTCGCGAGATATGGGAGTTTGAAGTTAAGGAATGGTTGAGAAACCATCAAAATTTTCGCAAGTCTGATACTCGAAACCAATAACTACAATGGCCTAGGGGAAAAATACACATAGCGTTGTAATCGGGAGAGTTTCTATTTTCAGATGCAACAGAAATTTTTCGGATTCGTCAATCCGTTCCCGAGATTAGGGAGTTTGAAGTTAAGGAATGGTTGAGAAACCATAAAAATTTTCGCAAGTCTGATACTCGAAACCAATAACTACTATGGCCTAGGGCAAAAATAAACATACAGTTGTAATCGGACGAGTTTCTGGTTTCAGATGCAACAGGAATTTCTCGAGTTCGTCATTCCGTTCGCGAGAAATGGGTGTTTGTGGGTAAGGAATGGTTGAGAATCCATCAAAATTTTCGCTGGTCTGATATTCGAAACCAATAACTACTACGGCCTAGGGCAAAAATTCACATACCATTGTAATCGGACGAGTTTCTGTTTCAGATGCAACAGGAGTTTCTCGAGTTCGTCAATCCGTTCGCGAGATATGAGAGTTTGAAGTTAAGGAATGGTTGAGAAACCATCAAAATTTTCGCTGGTCTGATACTCGAAACCGATAACTGGAATGGTCTAGGGGAAAAGTACACACACCATTGTAATCGGGCGAGTTTCTACTTTCAGATGCAACAGGAATTTCTCGAGTTCGTCAATCCGTTCGCGAGATATGGGAGTTTGAAGTTAAGGAATGGTTGAGAAACCATCAAAATTTTCGCTAGTCTGATACTCGAAACCAATAACTACTATGGCCTAGGGCAAAAATAAACTTACAGTTGTAATCGGACGAGTTTCTGGTTTCAGATGCAACAGGAATTTCTCGAGTTCGTCAGCCGTTCGCGACATATGGGAGTTTGAAGTTAAGGAATGGTTGAGAAACCATCAAAATTTTCGCATGTTTGATACTCGAAACCAATAACTACAATGGCCTAGGAGAAAAATACACATAGCGTTGTAATCGGGAGAGTTTCTGTTTTCAGATGCAACAGAAATTTTTCGGATTCGTCAATCCGTTCGCGAGATTAGGGAGTTTGAAGTTAAGGAATGGTTGAGAAACCATAAAAATTTTCGCAAGTCTGATACTCGAAACCAATAACTACTATGGCCTAGGGCAAAAATAAACATACAGTTGTAATCGGACGAGTTTCTGGTTTCAGATGCAACAGGAATTTCTCGAGTTCGTCAGCCGTTCGCGACATATGGGAGTTTGAAGTTAAGGAATGGTTGAGAAACCATCAAAATTTTCGCAAGTCTGATACTCGAAACCAATAACTACAATGGCCTAGGGGAAAAATACACATAGCGTTGTAATCGGGAGAGTTTCTATTTTCAGATGCAACAGAAATTTTTCGGATTCGTCAATCCGTTCGCGAGATTAGGGAGTTTGAAGTTAAGGAATGGTTGAGAAACCATAAAAATTTTCGCAAGTCTGATACTCGAAACCAATAACTACTATGGCCTAGGGCAAAAATAAACATACAGTTGTAATCGGACGAGTTTCTGGTTTCAGATGCAACAGGAATTTCTCGAGTTCGTCAGCCGTTCGCGACATATGGGAGTTTGAAGTTAAGGAATGGTTGAGAAACCATAAAAATTTTCGCATGTTTGATACTCGAAACCAATAACTACAATGGCCTAGGAGAAAAATACACATAGCGTTGTAATCGGGAGAGTTTCTGTTTTCAGATGCAACAGAAATTTTTCGGATTCGTCAATCCGTTCGCGAGATTAGGGAGTTTGAAGTTAAGGAATGGTTGAGAAACCATAAAAATTTTCGCAAGTCTGATACTCGAAACCAATAACTACTATGGCCTAGGGCAAAAATAAACATACAGTTGTAATCGGACGAGTTTCTGGTTTCAGATGCAACAGGAATTTCTCGAGTTCGTCAATCCGTTCGCGAGATATGAGAGTTTGAAGTTAAGGAATGGTTGAGAAACCATCAAAATTTTCGCTGGTCTGAAACTCGAAACCAATAACTGGAATGGCCTAGGGGAAAGGTACACATACCACTGTAATCGGGCGAGTTTCTACTTTCAGATGCAACAGGAATTTCTCGAGTTCGTCAACCGTTCGCGAGATATGGGAGTTTGAAGTTAAGGAATGGTTGAGAAACCATCAAAATTTTCGCAAGTCTGATACTCGAAACCAATAACTACAATGGCCTAGGGGAAAAATACACATAGCGTTGTAATCGGGAGAGTTTCTATTTTCAGATGCAACAGGAATTTCTCGAGTTCGTCAGCCGTTCGCGACATATGGGAGTTTGAAGTTAAGGAATGGTTGAGAAACCAACAAAATTTTCGCAAGTCTGATAGTCGAAACCAATAACTACTACGGCCTAGGGCAAAAATTCACATACCATTGTAATCGGACGAGTTTCTGTTTCAGATGCAACAGGAGTTTCTCGAGTTCGTCAATCCGTTCGCGAGATATGAGAGTTTGAAGTTAAGGAATGCTTGAGAAACCATCAAAATTTTCGCTGGTCTGATACTCGAAACCGATAACTGGAATGGTCTAGGGGAAAAGTACACACACCATTGTAATCGGGCGAGTTTCTACTTTCAGATGCAACAGGAATTTCTCGAGTTCGTCAATCCGTTCTCGAGATATGGGAGTTTGAAGTTAAGGAATGGTTGAGAAACCATCAAAATTTTCGCTGGTCTGAAACTCGAAACCAATAACTGGAATGGCCTATGGGAAAAGTACACATACCACTGTAATCGGGCGAGTTTCTACTTTCAGATGCAACAGGAATTTCTCGAGTTCGTCAACCGTTCGCGAGATATGGGAGTTTGAAGTTAAGGAATGGTTGAGAAACCATCAAAATTTTCGCAAGTCTGATACTCGAAACCAATAACTACAATGGCCTAGGGGAAAAATACACATAGCGTTGTAATCGGGAGAGTTTCTATTTTCAGATGCAACAGAAATTTTTCGGATTCGTCAATCCGTACGCGAGATTAGGGAGTTTGAAGTTAAGGAATGGTTGAGAAACCATCAAAATTTTCGCAAGTCTGATACTCGAAACCAATAACTGGAATAGCCCAGGAGAAAAGTACACATACCGTTGTAATCGGGAGAGTTTCTACTTTCAGATGCAACAGAAATTTTTCGGATTCGTCAATCCGTTCGCGAGATATGGGAGCTTGAAGTTAAGGAGTGGTTGAGAAACCATCAAAATTTTCGCAAGTCTGAAACTCGAAACCAATAACTACAATGGCCTAGGGCAAAAACACACATACCGTTGTAATCGGGAGAGTTTCTACTTTCAGATGCAACAGGAATTTCTCGAGTTCGTCAATCCGTTCGCGAGATATGGGAGTTCGAAGTTAAGGAATGGTTGAGAAACCATCAAAATTTTCGCAAGTCTGAAACTCGAAACCAATAACTACAATGGCCTAGGGCAAAAACACACATACCGTTGTAATCGGGAGAGTTTCTACTTTCAGATGCAACAGGAATTTCTCGAGTTCCTCAATCCGTTCGCAAGATATGGGAGTTTGAAGTTAAGGAATGCTTGAGAAACCATCAAAACTTTCGCAAGTCTGATACTCGAAACCAATAACTGGAATAGCCCAGGAGAAAAGTACACATACAGTTGTAATCGGACGAGTTTCTGGTTTCAGATGCAACAGGAATTTCTCGAGTTCGTCATTCCGTTCGCGAGAAATGGGTGTTTGTGGGTAAGGAATGGTTGAGAATCCATAAAAATTTTCGCAAGTCTGATACTCGAAACCAATAACTACTATGGCCTAGGGCAAAAATTCACATACCATTGTAATCGGACGAGTTTCTGTTTCAGATGCAACAGGAGTTTCTCGAGTTCGTCAATCCGTTCGCGAGATATGAGAGTTTGAAGTTAAGGAATGGTTGAGAAACCATCAAAATTTTCGCTGGTCTGATACTCGAAACCAATAACTGGAATGGCCTAGGGGAAAAGTACACACACCATTGTAACCGGGCGAGATTCTACTTTCAGATGCAACAGGAATTTCTCGAGTTCGTCAACCGTTCGCGACATATGGGAGTTTGAAGTTAAGGAATGGTTGAGAAGCCATCAAAATTTTCGCCAGTCTGATACTCGAAACCAATAACTGGAATAGCCCAGGAGAAAAGTACACATACCGTTGTAATCGGGAGAGTTTCTACTTTCAGATGCAACAGAAATTTTTCGGATTCGTCAATCCGTTCGCGAGATATGGGAGCTTGAAGTTAAGGAGTGGTTGAGAAACCATCAAAATTTTCGCAAGTCTGATACTCGAAACCAATAACTACAATGGCCTAGGGCAAAAACACACATACCGTTGTAATCGGGAGAGTTTCTACTTTCAGATGCAACAGGAATTTCTCGAGTTCCTCAATCCGTTCGCAAGATATGGGAGTTTGAATTTAAGGAATGCTTGAGAAACCATCAAAACTTTCGCAAGTCTGATACTCGAAACCAATAACTGGAATAGCCCAGGAGAAAAGTACACATACCGTTGTAATCGGGGGAGTTTCTACTTTCAGATGCAACAGAAATTTTTCGGATTCGTCAATCCGTTCGCGAGATATGGGAGCTTGAAGTTAAGGAGTGGTTGAGAAACCATCAAAATTTTCGCAAGTCTGATACTCGAAACCAATAACTACTATGGCCTAGGGCAAAAATTCACATACCATTGTAATCGGACGAGTTTCTGTTTCAGATGCAACAGGAGTTTCTCGAGTTCGTCAATCCGTTCGCGAGATATGAGAGTTTGAAGTTAAGGAATGGTTGAGAAACCATCAAAATTTTCGCTGGTCTGATACTCGAAACCGATAACTGGAATGGTCTAGGGGAAAAGTACACACACCATTGTAATCGGGCGAGTTTCTACTTTCAGATGCAACAGGAATTTCTCGAGTTCGTCAACCGTTCGCGATATATGGGAGTTTGAACTTAAGGAATGGTTGAGAAGCCATCAAAATTTTCGCTGGTCTGATACTCGAAACCAATAACTGGAATGGCCTAGGTTAAAAGTACACACACCATTGTAATCGGGCGAGTTTCTACTTTCAGGTGCAACAGGAACTTCTCGAGTTCGTGAGCCGTTCGCGACATATTGGAGTTTGAAGTTAAGGAATGGTTGAGAAGCCATCAAAATTTTCGCAAGTCGGATACTCGAAACCAATAACTGGAATAGCCCAGGAGAAAAGTACACATACCGTTGTAATCGGGAGAGTTTCTACTTTCAGATGCAACAGAAATTTTTCGGATTCGTCAATCCGTTCGCGAGATATGGGAGCTTGAAGTTAAGGAGTGGTTGAGAAACCATCAAAATTTTCGCAAGTCGGATACTCGAAACCAATAACTACAATGGCCTAGGGGAAAAATACACATACCGTTGTAATCAGGCGAGTTTCTGCTTTCAGATGCAACGTGAATTTCTCGAGTTCGACAATCTGTTCGCGAGATATGGGAGTTTGAAGTTAAGGAACGGTTGAGAAACCACCACAATTTTCGCAAGTCTGATACTCGAAACCAATAACTACTATGGCCTAGGGCAAAAACACACATACCGTTGTAATCGGGAGAGTTTCTACTTTCAGATGCAACAGGAATTTCTCGAGTTCCTCAATCCGTTCGCAAGATATGGGAGTTTGAAGTTAAGGAATGCTTGAGAAACCATCAAAACTTTCGCAAGTCTGATACTCGAAACCAATAACTGGAATAGCCCAGGAGAAAAGTACACATACAGTTGTAATCGGGAGAGTTTCTACTTTCAGATGCAACAGAAATTTTTCGGATTCGTCAATCCGTTCGCGAGATATGGGAGCTTGAAGTTAAGGAGTGGTTGAGAAACCATCAAAATTTTCGCAAGTCTGATACTCGAAACCAATAACTACTATGGCCTAGGGCAAAAATTCACATACCATTGTAATCGGACGAGTTTCTGTTTCAGATGCAACAGGAGTTTCTCGAGTTCGTCAATCCGTTCGCGAGATATGAGAGTTTGAAGTTAAGGAATGGTTGAGAAACCATCAAAATTTTCGCTGGTCTGATACTCGAAACCAATAACTGGAATGGCCTAGGGGAAAAGTACACACACCATTGTAACCGGGCGAGATTCTACTTTCAGATGCAACAGGAATTTCTCGAGTTCGTCAACCGTTCGCGACATATGGGAGTTTGAAGTTAAGGAATGGTTGAGAAGCCATCAAAATTTTCGCCAGTCTGATACTCGAAACCAATAACTGGAATAGCCCAGGAGAAAAGTACACATACCGTTGTAATCGGGAGAGTTTCTACTTTCAGATGCAACAGAAATTTTTCGGATTCGTCAATCCGTTCGCGAGATATGGGAGCTTGAAGTTAAGGAGTGGTTGAGAAACCATCAAAATTTTCGCAAGTCTGATACTCGAAACCAATAACTACAATGGCCTAGGGCAAAAACACACATACCGTTGTAATCGGGAGAGTTTCTACTTTCAGATGCAACAGGAATTTCTCGAGTTCCTCAATCCGTTCGCGAGATATGGGAGTTTGAAGTTAAGGAATGGTTGAGAAACCATCAAAATTTTCGCTGGTCTGATACTCGAAACCGATAACTGGAATGGTCTAGGGGAAAAGTACACACACCATTGTAATCGGGCGAGTTTCTACTTTCAGATGCAACAGGAATTTCTCGAGTTCCTCAATCCGTTCGCGACATACGGGAGTTTGAAGTTAAGGAATGGTTGAGAAACCAACAAAATTTTCGCAAGTCTGATAGTCGAAACCAATAACTACTACGGCCTAGGGCAAAAATTCACATACCATTGTAATCGGACCAGTTTCTGTTTCAGATGCAACAGGAGTTTCTCGAGTTCGTCAATCCGTTCGCGAGATATGAGAGTTTGAAGTTAAGGAATGGTTGAGAAACCATCAAAATTTTCGCTGGTCTGATACTCGAAACCGATAACTGGAATGGTCTAGGGGAAAAGTACACACACCATTGTAATCGGGCGAGTTTCTACTTTCAGATGCAACAGGAATTTCTCGAGTTCGTCAATCCGTTCGCGAGATATGGGAGTTTGAAGTTAAGGAATGGTTGAGAAACAATCAAAATTTTCGCAATTCTGATACTCGAAACCAATAACTACAATGGCCTAGGGGAAAAATACACATAGCGTTGTAATCGGGAGAGTTTCTATTTTCAGATGCAACAGAAATTTTTCGGATTCGTCAATCCGTTCGCGAGATTAGGGAGTTTGAAGTTAAGGAATGGTTGAGAAACTATAAAAATTTTCGCATGTTTGATACTCGAAACCAATAACTACAATGGCCTAGGGGAAAAATACACATAGCGTTGTAATCGGGAGAGTATCTGTTTTCAGATGCAACAGAAATTTTTCGGATTCGTCAATCCGTTCGCGAGATTAGGGAGTTTGAAGTTAAGGAATGGTTGAGAAACCATAAAAATTTTCGCAAGTCTGATACCCAAAACCAATAACTACTATGGCCTAGGGCAAAAATAAACATAAAGTTGTAATCGGACGAGTTTCTGGTTTCAGATGCAACAGGAATTTCTCGAGTTCGTCAGCCGTTCGCGACATATGGGAGTTTGAAGTTAAGGAATGGTTGAGAAACCATAAAAATTTTCGCAAGTCTGATAGTCGAAACCAATAACTACTACGGCCTAGGGCAAAAATTCACATACCATTGTAATCGGACGAGTTTCTGTTTCAGATGCAACAGGAGTTTCTCGAGTTCGTCAATCCGTTCGCGAGATATGAGAGTTTGAAGTTAAGGAATGGTTGAGAAACCATCAAAATTTTCGCTGGTCTGATACTCGAAACCGATAACTGGAATGGTCTAGGGGAAAAGTACACACACCATTGTAATCGGGCGAGTTTCTACTTTCAGGTGCAACAGGAATTTCTCGAGTTCGTCAATCCGTTCGCGAGATATGGGAGTTTGAAGTTAAGGAATGGTTGAGAAACCATCAAAATTTTCGCTGGTCTGAAACTCGAAACCAATAACTGGAATGGCCTAGGGGAAAAGTACACATACCATTGTAATCGGGCGAGTTTCTACTTTCAGATGCAACAGGAATTTCTCGAGTTCGTCAACCGTTCGCGAGATATGGGAGTTTGAAGTTAAGGAATGGTTGAGAAACCATCAAAATTTTCGCAAGTCTGATACTCGAAACCAATAACTACAATGGCCTAGGGGAAAAATACACATAGCGTTGTAATCGGGAGAGTTTCTATTTTCAGATGCAACAGAAATTTTTCGGATTCGACAATCCGTTCCCGAGATTAGGGAGTTTGAAGTTAAGGAATGGTTGAGAAACCATAAAAATTTTCGCAAGTCTGATACTCGAAACCAATAACTACTATGGCCTAGGGCAAAAATAAACATACAGTTGTAATCGGACGAGTTTCTGGTTTCAGATGCAAAAGGAATTTCTCGAGTTCGTCAGCCGTTCGCGACATATGGGAGTTTGAAGTTAAGGAATGGTTGAGAAACCATCAAAATTTTCGCAAGTCTGATACTCGAAACCAATAACTACAATGGCCTAGGGCAAAAACACACATACCGTTGTAATCGGGAGAGTTTCTACTTTCAGATGCAACAGGAATTTCTCGAGTTCCTCAATCCGTTCGCGAGATATGGGAGTTTGAAGTTAAGGAATGGTTGAGAAACCATCAAAATTTTCGCTGGTCTGATACTCGAAACCGATAACTGGAATGGTCTAGGGGAAAAGTACACACACCATTGTAATCGGGCGAGTTTCTACTTTCAGATGCAACAGGAATTTCTCGAGTTCCTCAATCCGTTCGCGACATACGGGAGTTTGAAGTTAAGGAATGGTTGAGAAACCAACAAAATTTTCGCAAGTCTGATAGTCGAAACCAATAACTACTACGGCCTAGGGCAAAAATTCACATACCATTGTAATCGGACCAGTTTCTGTTTCAGATGCAACAGGAGTTTCTCGAGTTCGTCAATCCGTTCGCGAGATATGAGAGTTTGAAGTTAAGGAATGGTTGAGAAACCATCAAAATTTTCGCTGGTCTGATACTCGAAACCGATAACTGGAATGGTCTAGGGGAAAAGTACACACACCATTGTAATCGGGCGAGTTTCTACTTTCAGATGCAACAGGAATTTCTCGAGTTCGTCAATCCGTTCGCGAGATATGGGAGTTTGAAGTTAAGGAATGGTTGAGAAACAATCAAAATTTTCGCAATTCTGATACTCGAAACCAATAACTACAATGGCCTAGGGGAAAAATACACATAGCGTTGTAATCGGGAGAGTTTCTATTTTCAGATGCAACAGAAATTTTTCGGATTCGTCAATCCGTTCGCGAGATTAGGGAGTTTGAAGTTAAGGAATGGTTGAGAAACTATAAAAATTTTCGCATGTTTGATACTCGAAACCAATAACTACAATGGCCTAGGGGAAAAATACACATAGCGTTGTAATCGGGAGAGTATCTGTTTTCAGATGCAACAGAAATTTTTCGGATTCGTCAATCCGTTCGCGAGATTAGGGAGTTTGAAGTTAAGGAATGGTTGAGAAACCATAAAAATTTTCGCAAGTCTGATACCCAAAACCAATAACTACTATGGCCTAGGGCAAAAATAAACATACAGTTGTAATCGGACGAGTTTCTGGTTTCAGATGCAACAGGAATTTCTCGAGTTCGTCAGCCGTTCGCGACATATGGGAGTTTGAAGTTAAGGAATGGTTGAGAACCCATAAAAATTTTCGCAAGTCTGATAGTCGAAACCAATAACTACTACGGCCTAGGGCAAAAATTCACATACCATTGTAATCGGACGAGTTTCTGTTTCAGATGCAACAGGAGTTTCTCGAGTTCGTCAATCCGTTCGCGAGATATGAGAGTTTGAAGTTAAGGAATGGTTGAGAAACCATCAAAATTTTCGCTGGTCTGATACTCGAAACCGATAACTGGAATGGTCTAGGGGAAAAGTACACACACCATTGTAATCGGGCGAGTTTCTACTTTCAGGTGCAACAGGAATTTCTCGAGTTCGTCAATCCGTTCGCGAGATATGGGAGTTTGAAGTTAAGGAATGGTTGAGAAACCATCAAAATTTTCGCTGGTCTGAAACTCGAAACCAATAACTGGAATGGCCTAGGGGAAAAGTACACATACCATTGTAATCGGGCGAGTTTCTACTTTCAGATGCAACAGGAATTTCTCGAGTTCGTCAACCGTTCGCGAGATATGGGAGTTTGAAGTTAAGGAATGGTTGAGAAACCATCAAAATTTTCGCAAGTCTGATACTCGAAACCAATAACTACAATGGCCTAGGGGAAAAATACACATAGCGTTGTAATCGGGAGAGTTTCTATTTTCAGATGCAACAGAAATTTTTCGGATTCGACAATCCGTTCCCGAGATTAGGGAGTTTGAAGTTAAGGAATGGTTGAGAAACCATAAAAATTTTCGCAAGTCTGATACTCGAAACCAATAACTACTATGGCCTAGGGCAAAAATAAACATACAGTTGTAATCGGACGAGTTTCTGGTTTCAGATGCAAAAGGAATTTCTCGAGTTCGTCAGCCGTTCGCGACATATGGGAGTTTGAAGTTAAGGAATGGTTGAGAAACCATCAAAATTTTCGCAAGTCTGATACTCGAAACCAATAACTACAATGGCCTAGGGCAAAAACACACATACCGTTGTAATCGGGAGAGTTTCTACTTTCAGATGCAACAGGAATTTCTCGAGTTCCTCAATCCGTTCGCGAGATATGGGAGTTTGAAGTTAAGGAATGGTTGAGAAACCATCAAAATTTTCGCTGGTCTGATACTCGAAACCGATAACTGGAATGGTCTAGGGGAAAAGTACACACACCATTGTAATCGGGCGAGTTTCTACTTTCAGATGCAACAGGAATTTCTCGAGTTCCTCAATCCGTTCGCGACATACGGGAGTTTGAAGTTAAGGAATGGTTGAGAAACCAACAAAATTTTCGCAAGTCTGATAGTCGAAACCAATAACTACTACGGCCTAGGGCAAAAATTCACATACCATTGTAATCGGACCAGTTTCTGTTTCAGATGCAACAGGAGTTTCTCGAGTTCGTCAATCCGTTCGCGAGATATGAGAGTTTGAAGTTAAGGAATGGTTGAGAAACCATCAAAATTTTCGCTGGTCTGATACTCGAAACCGATAACTGGAATGGTCTAGGGGAAAAGTACACACACCATTGTAATCGGGCGAGTTTCTACTTTCAGATGCAACAGGAATTTCTCGAGTTCGTCAATCCGTTCGCGAGATATGGGAGTTTGAAGTTAAGGAATGGTTGAGAAACAATCAAAATTTTCGCAATTCTGATACTCGAAACCAATAACTACAATGGCCTAGGGGAAAAATACACATAGCGTTGTAATCGGGAGAGTTTCTATTTTCAGATGCAACAGAAATTTTTCGGATTCGTCAATCCGTTCGCGAGATTAGGGAGTTTGAAGTTAAGGAATGGTTGAGAAACTATAAAAATTTTCGCATGTTTGATACTCGAAACCAATAACTACAATGGCCTAGGGGAAAAATACACATAGCGTTGTAATCGGGAGAGTATCTGTTTTCAGATGCAACAGAAATTTTTCGGATTCGTCAATCCGTTCGCGAGATTAGGGAGTTTGAAGTTAAGGAATGGTTGAGAAACCATAAAAATTTTCGCAAGTCTGATACCCAAAACCAATAACTACTATGGCCTAGGGCAAAAATAAACATACAGTTGTAATCGGACGAGTTTCTGGTTTCAGATGCAACAGGAATTTCTCGAGTTCGTCAGCCGTTCGCGACATATGGGAGTTTGAAGTTAAGGAATGGTTGAGAAACCATAAAAATTTTCGCAAGTCTGATAGTCGAAACCAATAACTACTACGGCCTAGGGCAAAAATTCACATACCATTGTAATCGGACGAGTTTCTGTTTCAGATGCAACAGGAGTTTCTCGAGTTCGTCAATCCGTTCGCGAGATATGAGAGTTTGAAGTTAAGGAATGGTTGAGAAACCATCAAAATTTTCGCTGGTCTGATACTCGAAACCGATAACTGGAATGGTCTAGGGGAAAAGTACACACACCATTGTAATCGGGCGAGTTTCTACTTTCAGGTGCAACAGGAATTTCTCGAGTTCGTCAATCCGTTCGCGAGATATGGGAGTTTGAAGTTAAGGAATGGTTGAGAAACCATCAAAATTTTCGCTGGTCTGAAACTCGAAACCAATAACTGGAATGGCCTAGGGGAAAAGTACACATACCATTGTAATCGGGCGAGTTTCTACTTTCAGATGCAACAGGAATTTCTCGAGTTCGTCAACCGTTCGCGAGATATGGGAGTTTGAAGTTAAGGAATGGTTGAGAAACCATCAAAATTTTCGCAAGTCTGATACTCGAAACCAATAACTACAATGGCCTAGGGGAAAAATACACATAGCGTTGTAATCGGGAGAGTTTCTATTTTCAGATGCAACAGAAATTTTTCGGATTCGACAATCCGTTCCCGAGATTAGGGAGTTTGAAGTTAAGGAATGGTTGAGAAACCATAAAAATTTTCGCAAGTCTGATACTCGAAACCAATAACTACTATGGCCTAGGGCAAAAATAAACATACAGTTGTAATCGGACGAGTTTCTGGTTTCAGATGCAAAAGGAATTTCTCGAGTTCGTCAAGCCGTTCGCGAGATATGGGAGTTTGAAGTTAAGGAATGGTTGAGAAACCATCAAAATTTTCGCAAGTCTGATACTCGAAAACAATAACTACAATGGCCTAGGGGAAAAGTACACACACCATTGTAGTGGGGCGAGTTTCTACTTTCAGATGCAACAGGAATTTCTCGAGTTCGTCAATCCATTCGCGAGATATGGGAGTTTCGAGTTAAGAGATGGTTGAGAAACCATCAAAATTTTCGCAATTCTGATGCTAGAAACGAATAACTGGATTGGACTTGGGGAAAGCACACACACCGTTGTAATCGGGCGAGTTTCTACATTCAGATGCAACAGAAATTTCTCCAGTTCGTCAACCAGTTCGCGAGATATAGTAGTTTGAAGTTAAGGAATGGTTGAGAAACCATGAAAACTCTCGCAAGTCTGATACTCGAAACCAATAACTCGAATGGCCCAGGGGAAAAGTACACACACCATTGCAATCGGGCGAGCTTCTACTTTCAGATGAAACAGGAATATCTCGAGTTCGCCAATCCGTTCGCGAGATATGGGGGTTTGAAGATAAGGAATGGTTGAGAAACGATCAAAATTTTCGCAAGTCTGATACTCGAAACCAATAACTACTATGGCCTAGGGCAAAAATACACTTACCATTGTAATCGGGCGAGTTTCTACTTTCAGATGCAGCAGGAATTTCTCGATTTCGTCAAACCGTTCGCGAGATATGGGAGTTAGACGTTAAGGAATGGTTGAGAAACCATCACAATTTTTGCAAGTCTGATACTCGAAAACAAATAACTACAATGGCCTAGGGGGAAAGTACACACACCATTGTAATGGGGCGAGTTTCTACTTTCAGATGCAACAGGAATATCTCGAGTTCGTCAATCCGTTCGCGAGATATGGGAGTTTGAAGTTAAGGAATGGTTGAGAAACCATCAAAATTTTTGCAAGTCTGATACTCGAAAACAAATAACTACAATGGCCTAGGGGGAAAGTACACACACCATTGTAATGGGGCGAGTTTCCGCTTTCAGATGCAACAGGAATTTCTCGAGTTCGTCAATCCGTTCGCGAGATATGGGAGTTAGAAGTTAAGGAATGGATGAGAAACCATCAAAATTTTCGCAAGTCTGATACTCGAATCCAATAACTACAATGACCTAGGGGAAAAATACACATACCATTGTAATCGGGCGAGTTTCTACTTTCAGATGCAACAGGAACATCTCGAGTTCGTCAATCCGTTCGCGAGATATGGGAGTTTGAAGTTAAGGAATGGTTGAGAAGCCATCAAAATTTTTGCAAGTCTGATACTGGAAAACAAATAACTACAATGGCCTAGGGGAAAAGTACACACACCATTGTAATCGGGCGAGTTTCTACTTTCAGATGCAACAGGAATATCTCGAGTTCGTCAATCCGTTCGCGAGATATGGGAGTTAGAAGTTAAGGAATGGATGAGAAACCATCAAAATTTTCGCTAGTCTGATACTCGAAACCAATAACTACAATGACCTAGGGGAAAAATACACATACCATTGTAATCAGGCGAGTATCTGCTTTCAGATGCACCAAGAACTTCTCGAGTTCGCCAATCCGTTCGCGAGATATGGGGGTTTGAAGATAAGGAATGGTTGAGAAACGATCAAAATTTTCGCAAGTCTGATACTCGAAACCAATAACTACTATGGCCTAGGGCAAAAATACACTTACCATTGTAATCGGGCGAGTTTCTACTTTCAGATGCAGCAGGAATTTCTCGAGTTCGTCAAACCGTTCGCGAGATATGGGAGTTAGACGTTAAGGAATGGTTGAGAAACCATCAAAATTTTTGCAAGTCTGATACTCGAATCCAATAACTACAATGACCTAGGGGAAAAATACACATACCATTGTAATCGGGCGAGCTTCTACTGTCAGATGAAACAGGAATATCTCGAGTTCTTCAATCCGTTCGCGAGATATGGGGGTTTGAAGTTAAGGAATGGTTGAGAAACCATGAAAATTTTCGCAAGTCTGATACTCGAAACCAATAACTACTATGGCTTAGGGCAAAAATACACTTACCATTGTAATCGGGCGGGTTTCTACTATCAGATGCAACAGGAATTTCTCGAGTTCGTCAATCCGTTCGCGAGATATGGGAGTTAGACGTTAAGGAATGGTTGAGAAACCATCAAAATTTTCGCAAGTCTGATACTTGAAAACAATAACTACTATGGCCTAGGGCAAAAATACGCATACCAGTGTAATCGGGCGAGTATCTGCTTTCAGATGCACCAGGAACTTCTCGAGTTCGTCAATCCGTTCGCGAGATATGGGAGTTTGAAGTTAAGGAATGGGTGAGAAACCATCAAAATTTTCGCAAGTTTGATACTCGAAACCAATAACTGGAATGCCCTAGGAGAAAAGTACACACACCATTGTAATCGGGCGAGTTTCTACTTTCAGATGCAACAGGAATTTCTCGAGTTCGTCGATCCGGTCGCGAGATATTGGAGTTAGAAGTTAAGGAACGGTTGAGAAACCGTCAAAATTTTCGCTATTCTGATACTCGAAACCAATAACTGGAATGGCCTAGGGGAAAAGAACACACACCATTGCAATCGGGCGAGCTTCTACTGTCAGATGAAACAGGAATATCTCGAGTTCTTCAATCCGTTCGCGAGATATGGGGGTTTGAAGTTAAGGAATGGTTGAGAAACCATGAAAACTCTCGCAAGTCTGATACTCGAAACCAATAACTGGAATGGCCCAGGGGAAAAGTACACACACCATTGCAATTGGACGAGCTTCTACATTCAGACGAAACAGGAATATCTCGAGTTCGTCAATCCGTTCGCGAGATATTGGAGTTAGAAGTTAAGGAACGGTTGAGAAACCATCAAAATTTTCGCTATTCTGATACTCGAAACCAATAACTGGAATGGCCTAGGGGAAAAGAACACACACCATTGCAATCGGGCGAGCTTCTACTGTCAGATGCAACAGGAATTTCTCCAGTTCGTCAATCCGTTCGCGAGATATGGGAGTTAGACGTTAAGGAATGGTTGAGAAACCATCAAAATTTTCGCAAGTCTGATACTTGAAAACAATAATTACTATGGCCTAGGGCAAAAATACACATACCATTGTAATCGGGCGAGTATCTGCTTTCAGATGCACCAGGAACTTCTCGAGTTCGTCAATCCGTTCGCGAGATATGGGAGTTTGAAGTTAAGGAATGGGTGAGAAACCATCAAAATTTTCGCAATTCTGATACTCGAAACCAATAACTGGAATGGCCTAGGCGAAAAGAACACACACCATTGTAATCGGGCGAGTTTCTACTTTCAGATGCAACAGGAAGATCTTGAGTTCGTCGATCCGTTCGCGAGATATGGGAGTTTGAAGTTAAGGAATGGTTGAGGAACCTTCAAAACTTTCGCAAGTCTGATACTCGAAACCAATAACTACAATGGCCTAGGGGAAAAGTACACACACCATTGTAATCGGGCGAGTTTCTACTTTCAGATGCAACAGGAATTTCTCGAGTTCGTCATTCCGTTCGCGAGATATGGGAGTTTGGAGTTAAGTGACGGTTGAGAAACCATCAAAATTTTCGAAAGTCTGATACTCGAAACCAATACCTGGCATGGCCTAGGGGAAAACTACACACACCGTTGTAATCGGGCGAGTTTCTACTTTCAGATGCAACAGGAATTTCTCGAGTTCGTCATTCCGTTCGCGAGATATGGGAGTTTGAAGTTACGGAATGGTTGAGAAAACATCAAAATTTGCGCAAGCCTGATACTCGAAACCAATAACTACTACGGCCTAGGGCAAAAATACACATACCATTGTAATCGGGCGAGTTTCTGCTTTCAGATGCAACAGGAACTTCTCTAGATCGTCAACCCGTTCGCGAGATATGGGAGTGTGAAGTTAAGGAATGGTTGGGAAACCACCAAAATTTGCGCAAGTATAATACTCGAAACCAATAACTACTATAGCCTAGGGCAAAAATACACATACGATTGTAATCGGGCGAGTTTCTGCTTTCAGATGCAACAGGAATTTCTCGAGTTCGTCAATCCGTTCGCGAGATATGGTGGTTTGAAATTAAGGAATGGTCGAGAAACCATCAAAATTTTCGCAATTCTGATACTCGAAACCAATAACTACAATGGCCTAGGGGAAAAGTACACACACTATTGTAATCGGGCGAGTTTCTACTTTCAGATGCAACAGGAATTCCTCGAGTTCGTCAATCCGTTCGCGAGATATGGGAGTTTGGAGTTAAGTGACGCTTGAGAAACCATCAAAATTTTCGCAATTCTGATGCTAGAAACGAATAACTGGAATTGACTAGGGGAAAAGCACAACCACCGTTGTTATCGGGCGAGTTTCTACTTTCAGATGCAACAGGAATTTCTCGAGTTCGTCATTCCGTTCGCGAGATATGGGAGTTTGAAGTTACGGAATGGTTGAGAAAACATCAAAATTTGCGCAAGCCTGATACTCGAAACCAATAACTACTATGGCCTAGGGCAAAAATACACATACCATTGTAATCGGGCGAGTATCTGCTTTCAGATGCAACAGGAACTTCTCGATTTCGTCAATCCGTTCGCGAGATATGGGAGTTTGAAGTTAAGGAATGATTGAGAAACCATCAAAATTTTCGCAAGTTTGATACTCGAAACCAATAACTGGAATGGCCTAGGAGAGTAGTACACACACCGTTGTAATCGGGCGAGTTTCTACTTTCAGATGCAACAGGAATTTCTCGAGTTCGTCAATCCGTTCGCGAGATATGGTGGTTTGAAATTAAGGAATGGTCGAGAAACCATCAAAATTTTCGCAATTCTGATACTCGAAACCAATAACTGGAATGGCCTAGGGGAAAAGAACACACACCATTGTAATCGGGCGAGTTTCTACTTTCAGATGCAACAGGAAGATCTTGAGTTCGTCGATCCGTTCGCGAGATATGGGAGTTTGAAGTTAAGGAATGGTTGAGGAACCTTCAAAACTTTCGCAAGTCTGATACTCGAAACCAATAACTACAATGGCCTAGGGGAAAAGTACACACACCATTGTAATCGGGCGAGTTTCTACTTTCAGATGCTACAGGAATTCCTCGAGTTCGTCAATCCGTTCGCGAGATATGGGAGTTTGGAGTTAAGTGACGTTTGAGAAACCATCAAAATTTTCGCAATTCTGATGCTAGAAACGAATAACTGGAATGGACTAGGGGAAGAGCACACACACCGTTGTAATCGGGCGAGTTTCTACTTTCAGATGCAACAGGAATTTCTCCTGTTCGTCAATCCGTTCGCGAGATGTGGGAGTTTGAAATTAAGGAATGGTTGAGAAACCATCAAAATTTTTCGCAAGTTTGATACTCGAAACCAATAACTGGAATGGCCTAGGAGAGAAGTACACACACCGTTGTAATCGGGCGAGTTTCTACTTTCAGATGCAACAGGAATTTCTCGAGTTCGTCAATCCGGTCGCGAGATATGGGAGTTAGAAGTTAAGGAACGGTTGAGAAACCATCAAAATTTTCGCAATTCTGATACTCGAAAACAATAACTACTATGGCCTGGGGCAAAAATACACATACGATTGTAATCGGGCGAGTTTCTGCTTTCAGATGCAACAGGAATTTCTCGAGTTCGTCAATCCGTTCGCGAGATATGGTGGTTTGAAATTAAGGAATGGTCGACAAACCATCAAAATTTTCACAATTCTGATACTCGAAACCAATAACTAGAATGGCCTAGGGGAAAAGAACACACACCATTGTAATCGGGCGAGTTTCTACTTTCAGATGCAACAGGAAGATCTTGAGTTCGTCGATCCGTTCGCGAGATATGGGAGTTTGAAGTTAAGGAATGGTTGAGGAACCTTCAAAACTTTCGCATGTCTGATACTCGAAACCAATAACTACAATGGCCTAGGGGAAAAGTACACACACCATTGTAATCGGGCGAGTTTCTACTTTCAGATGCTACAGGAATTCCTCGAGTTCGTCAATCCGTTCGCGAGATATGGGAGTTTGGAGTTAAGTGACGTTTCAGAAACCATCAAAATTTTCGCAATTCTGATGCTAGAAACGAATAACTGGAATGGACTAGGGGAAGAGCACACACACCGTTGTAATCGGGCGAGTTTCTACTTTCAGATGCAACAGGAATTTCTCCAGTTCGTCAATCCGTTCGCGAGATGTGGGAGTTTGAAATTAAGGAATGGTTGAGAAACCATCAAAATTTTTCGCAAGTTTGATACTCGAAACCAATAACTGGAATGGCCTAGGAGAAAAGTACACACACCATTGTAATCGGGCGAGTTTGTACTTTCAGATGCAACAGGAATTTCTCGAGTTCGTCAATCCGGTCGCGAGATATGGGAGTTAGAAGTTAAGGAACGGTTGAGAATCCATCAAAATTTTCGCAATTCTAATACACGAAACCAATAACTGGAATGGCCTAGGGGAAAAGTACACACACCATTGTAATCGGGCGAGTTTCTACTTTCAGATGCAACAGGAATTCCTCGAGTTCGTCAATCCGTTCGCGAGATATGGGAGTTTGGAGTTAAGTGACGTTTGAGAAACCATCAAAATATTCGCAATTCTGATGCTAGAAACGAATAACTGGAATGGACTAGGGGAAAAGCACACACACCGTTGTAATCGGGCGAGTTTCTACTTTCAGATGCAACAGGAATTTCTCGAGTTCGTCAATCCGTTCGCGAGATATGGGAGTTTGGAGTTAAGTGACGTTTGAGAAACCATCAAAATATTCGCAATTCTGATGCTAGAAACGAATAACTGGAATGGACTAGGGGAAAAGCACACACACCGTTGTAATCGGGCGAGTTTCTACTTTCAGATGCAACAGGAATTTCTCGAGTTCGTCATTCCTTTCGCGAGATATGGGAGTTAGAAGTTAAGGAACGGTTGAGAAACCATCAAAATTTTCGCAATTCTGATACTCCAAACCCATAACTACTATGGCCTAGGGCAAAAATACACATACGATTGTAATCGGGCGAGTTTCTACTTTCAGATGCAACAGGAATTTCTCGAGTTCGTCAATCCGTTCGCGAGATATGGTGGTTTGAAATTAAGGAATGGTCGAGAAACCATCAAAATTTTCGCAATTCTGATACTCGAAACCAATAACTGGAATGGCCTAGGGGAAAGAACACACACCATTGTAATCGGGCGAGTTTCTACTTTCAGATGCAACAGGAAGATCTTGAGTTCGTCGATCCGTTCGCGAGATATGGGAGTTTGAAGTTAAGGAATGGTTGAGGAACCTTCAAAACTTTCGCAAGTCTGATACTCGAAACCAATAACTACAATGGCCTAGGGGAAAAGTACACACACCATTGTAATCGGGCGAGTTTCTACTTTCAGATGCAACAGGAATTCCTCGAGTTCGTCAATCCGTTCGCGAGATATGGGAGTTTGGAGTTAAGTGACGTTTGAGAAACCATCAAAATATTCGCAATTCTGATGCTAGAAACGAATAACTGGAATGGACTAGGGGAAAAGCACACACACCGTTGTAATCGGGCGAGTTTCTACTTTCAGATGCAACAGGAATTTCTCGAGTTCGTCAATCCGTTCGCGAGATATGGGAGTTTGAAATTAAGGAATGGTTGAGAAACCATCAAAATTTTCGCAAGTCTGATACTCGAAACCAATAACTGCAATGGCCTAGGGGAAAAATACACATAGCGTTGTAATCGGGATAGTTTCTACTTTCAGACGCAACAGAAATTTTTCGGATTCTTCAATCCGATCGCGAAATATCGGTGTTTGGAGATAAGAGATGGTTGATAATCCATCAAAATTTTAGCAAGTCTGATACTCGAAACCATTAACTGGAACGGCCGAGGGGAAAAGTACACACACCATTGTAATCGGGCGCTTTTCGAATTTCAGATGCAACAAAAATTTTTCGGATTCGTCAATCCGTTCGCGAAATATTGGAGTTTGGAGATAAGAGATGGTTGAGAATCCATCAAAATTTTCGCAAGTCTGATACTCGAAACGATTAACTGGAGCGGCCTTGGGGAAAAGTACACACACCATTGTAATCGGGCGCGTTTCTACTTTCAGATGCAACAGGAACTTCTCGAGTTCGTTAATCCGTTCGCGAGATATGTGAGTTTGAAGTTAAGGAATGGTTGAGAAACCATCAAAATTTTCGCAAGTCTGATACTCGAAACCAATAACTACAATGGCCTAGGGTAAAAATACACATACCGTTGTAATCGGGAGAGTTTGTACCTCCAGATGCACGGAAATTTTTCGGATTTTTCAATCCGTTCGCGAAATATCGGTGTTTGGAGATAAGAGATGGTTGAGAATCCATCAAAATTTTAGCAAGTCTGATACTCGAAACCATTAACTGGAACGGCCGAGGGGAAAAGTACTCACACCATTGTAATCGGGCGCTTTTCGACTTTCAGATGCAACAAAAATTTTTCGGATTCGTCAATCCGTTCGCGAAATATTGGAGTTTGGAGATAAGAGATGGTTGAGAATCCATCAAAATTTTCGCAAGTCTGATACTCGAAACGATTAACTGGAGCGGCCTTGGGGAAAAGTACACACACCATTGTAATCGGGCGCGTTTCTACTTTCAGATGCAACAGGAACTTTTCGAGTTGGTTAATCCGTTCGCGAGATATGGGATTTTGAAGTTCAGGAATGGTTGAGACACCATCAAAATTTTCACAAGTCTGACATTCGAAACCAATAACTGGACCGGCCTAGGGGAAAGTACACACACCATTCTAATCGTGCGAGTTTCTACTTTCAGATGCAACAGAAATTTCTCGAGTTAGTCGATCCGTTCGCGAGATATGTGAGTTGGAAGTTAAGGAATGGTTGAGAAACCAACAAAATTTTCGCAAGTCTGATACTCGAAACCAATAACTACAATGGCCTAGGGTAAAAATACACATACCGTTGTAATCGGGAGAGTTTGTACCTCCAGATGCACGGAAATTTTTCGCATTCGTCAAACCGTTCGCGAAATATCGGAGTTTGGAGTTAAGAGATGGTTGAGAAACCATCAAAATTTTCGCAATTCTGATGCTAGAAACGAATAACTGGAATGGCCTAGGGGAAAAATACACACTCCATTCTAATCGGGCGAGTTTCTACTTTCACATGCAACAGGAATTTCTCGAGTTCGTCAATCCGTTCGCGAAATATTGGAGTTTGGAGATAAGAGATGGTTGAGAATCCATCAAAATTTTCGCAAGTCTGATACTCGAAACGATTAACTGGAGCGGCCTTGGGGAAAAGTACACACACCATTGTAATCGGGCGCGTTTCTACTTTCAGATGCAACAGGAACTTTTCGAGTTGGTTAATCCGTTCGCGAGATATGGGATTTTGAAGTTCAGGAATGGTTGAGAAACCATCAAAATTTTCACAAGTCTGACATTCGAAACCTATAACTGGACCGGCCTAGGGGAAAGTACACACACCATTCTAATCGTGCGAGTTTCTACTTTCAGATGCAACAGAAATTTCTCGAGTTAGTCGATCCGTTCGCGAGATATGTGAGTTTGAAGTTAAGGAATGGTTGAGAAACCAACAAAATTTTCGCAAGTCTGATACTCGAAACCAATAACTACAATGGCCTAGGGTAAAAATACACATACCGTTGTAATCGGGAGAGTTTGTACCTCCAGATGCACGGAAACTTTTCGCATTCGTCAAACCGTTCGCGAAATATCGGAGTTTGGAGTTAAGAGATGGTTGAGAAACCATCAAAATTTTCGCAATTCTGATGCTAGAAACCAGTAACTGGAATCGCCTAGGGGAAAAGGACACACACCATTGTAGTCGTGCGAGTTTCTACTTTCAGATGCAACATGAATTTCTCGAGTTCGTCGATCCGTTCGCGAGATATGGGAGTTTGAAGTTAAGGAATGGTTGAGAAACTATCAAAATTTTAGTAAGTCTGATACTCGAAACCAATAACTACTAATGCCTAGGTCAAAAATACACATACCGTTGTAATCGGGCGTTTTTCTACTTTCAGATGCAACAGGAATTTCTCGAGTTCGTCAATCCGTTCGCGAGATATGGGAGTTTGAACTTAAGGAATGGTTGAGAAGCCATCAAAATTTTCCCAAGTCTGACAATCGAAACCAATAACTACTATTGCCTAGGGCAAAAATACACATACCGTTGTAATCGGGCGAGCTTCTACCTTCAGATGCAACAGGAATTTCTCGAGTTCGTCAATCCGTTCACGAGATATGGGAGTTTGAACTTAAGGAATGGTTGAGAAACTATAAATATTTGGCTGGACTGATACTCGAAACCAATAACTGGAATGGCCTAGGGGAAAAGTACACACCCCATTGTAATCGGGCGAGTTTCTACTTTCAGATGCAACAGGAATTTCTCGAGTTCGTCAATCCGTTCGCGAGATATGGGGGTTTGAAGTTAAGGAATGGTTGAGAAACCATCAAAATTTTCGCAAGTCTGATACTCGAGACCAATAACTACTATGGCCCAGGGCAAAAATACACATACCGTTGTAATGGGGAGAGTTTCTACTCTCAGATGCAAAAGAAATTTTTCCGATTCGTCAATCCGTTCGCGAAATATCGGAGTTTGGTGTTAAGGAATGGTTGAGAGACTATCAAAATTTTCGCAAGTCTGATACTCGAAACCAATAACTACAATGGTCTACGGGAAAAGTACAAATATCGTTGAAGTCGGGCGAGTTTCTACTTTCAGATGCAACAGGAATTTCTCGAGTTCGTCAATCCGTTCGCGAGATATGGGCGTTTGAACGTTAAGGAATGGTTGAGAAACCATCAAAATTTTCGCAAGTCTTATACTCGAAACCAATAACTGGAATGGCCTAGTGGAAAAGTACACACGCCGTTGTAATCGGGAGAGTTTCTGCTTTCAGATGCAAGAGGAACTTCTCGAGTTCGTCAATCCGTTCGCGAGATATGGCAGTTTGAAGTTAAGGAATGGTTGAGAAATCATCAAAATTTTCGCAAGTCTGATACTCGAAACCAATAACTACTATTGCCTAGGGCAAAGATACACATACCGTTGTAATCGGGCGAGATTCTGCTTTCAGATGCAGCAGGAATTTCTCGAGTTCGTCAATCCGTTCGCGAGATATGGGAGTTTGAAGTTAAGGAATGGTTGAGAAACCATCAAAATTTGTGCAATTCTGATGTTAGAAACGAATAACTGGAATGGCCTAGGGGAAAAGTACACACACCATTGTAATGGGGCGAGTTTCTACTTTCAGATGCAACAGGAATTTCTCGAGTTCGTCAATCCGTTCGCGAAATATCGGAGTTTGGATTTAAGAGATGGTTGGGAAACCATCAAAATTTTCGCAAGTCTGATACTCGAAACCAATAACTACTATTGCCTAGGGCAAAAATACACATACCGTTGTAATCGATCGAGCTTCTGCTTTCTGATGCAATAGGAATTTCTCGAGTTCGTCAATCCGTTCGCGAGATATGGGAGTTTGAAGTTAAGGAATGGTTGAGAAACTATAAATATTTGGCTGGACTGATACTCGAAACCAATAACTGGAATGGCCTAGGGGAAAAGTACACACACCACTGTAATCGGGCGAGTTTCTGCTTTCAGGTGCAACAGCAATTTCTCTAGTTCGTCAATCCGTTCGCGAGATATGGGAGTTTGAAGTTAAGGAACGGTTGAGAAACCATCAAAATTTTCGCTATTCTGATACTCGAAACCAATAACTGGAATGGCCTAGGGGAAAAGTACACATACCATTGTAATCGGACGAGTTTCTGCTTTCAGATGCAACTGGAGTTTCTCTAGTTCGTCAATCCGTTCGCGAGATGTGGGAGTTTGAAGTTAAGGAATGGTTGAGAAACCATCAAAATTTTCGCAAGTCTGATACTCGAAACCAATAACTACTATTGCCTAGGGCAAAAATACACATACCGTTGTAATCGGGCGAGCTTCTACATTCAGATGCAGCAGGAATTTCTCGAGTTCGTCAATCCGCTCGCGAGATATGGGAGTTTGAACGTTAAGGAATGTTTGAGAAACCATCAAAATTTTAGCAAATCTGATACTCGAAACCAATAACTACAAATGCCTAGGGGAAAAATACACACATCGTTGTAATCGGGCGAGTTTCTACTTTCAGATGCAACAGGAATTTCTCCAGTGCGTCAATCCGTTCGCGAGATATGGGGGTTTGAAGTTAAGGAATGGCTGAGAAACCATCAAAATTTTCGCAATTCTGATGCTAGAAACGAATAATCGGAGTGGCCTAGGGTAAAAATACACATACCGTTGTAATCGGGAGAGTTTGTACTTTCAGATGCAACAGGAATTTCTCGAGTTCGTCAATCCGTTCGCTAGATATGGGAGTTTGATGTAAAGGAATGGTTGAGAAACCAACAAAATTTTCGCAAGTCTGATATTCGAAACCAATAACTGGAATGGCCAAGGGGAAAAATACGCATACCGTTGTAATCGGGAGAATTTGTACTTTCAGATGCATGGAAATTTTTCGGATTCGTCAATCCGTTCGCGAAATATCGGAGTTTGGAGTTAAGAGATGGTTGCGAAAC
This sequence comes from Ptiloglossa arizonensis, assembly GCF_051014685.1. Taxonomy (NCBI): domain Eukaryota; kingdom Metazoa; phylum Arthropoda; class Insecta; order Hymenoptera; family Colletidae; genus Ptiloglossa; species Ptiloglossa arizonensis. The sequence goes on along the minus strand of NW_027478765.1, from coordinate 233,528 downwards.
CACCAAAATTTTCGCAATTCTGATGCTAGAAACGAATAACTGGAATGGCCTAGGGGAAAAGTACACACACCTTTGTAATCAGGCGAGTTTCTACTTTCAGAAGGTACAGGAATTTCTCGAGTTCGACAATCCGTTCGCGAGATATGGGAGTTTGATGTTAAGGAATGGTTGAGGAACCATCAAAATTTTCGCAAGTCTGATACTCGAAACCAATAACTACTATTGCCTAGGGCAAAAATACACATACCGTTGTAATTGGGCGAGTTTCTGCTTTCAGATGCAGCAGGAATTTCTCGAGTTCGTCAAACCGTTCGCGAGGTATGGGAGTTTGAAGTTGAGGAATGGTTGAGAAACCATCAAAATTTTAGCAAATCTGATACTCGAAACCAATAACTACAAAGGCCTAGGGGAAAAATACACACATCGTTGTAATCGGGCGAGTTTCTACTTTCAGATGCAACAGGAACTTCTGGAATGCGTCAATCCGTTCGCGAGATATGGGAGTTTGAAGTTGAGGAATGGTTGAGAAACCATCAAAATTTTCGCAAGTCTGATACCCGAAACCAATAACTACTATTGCCTAGGGCAAAAATACACATACCGTTGTAATTGGGCGAGTTTCTGCTTTCAGATGCAGCAGGAATTTCTCGAGTTCGTCAAACCGTTCGCGAGATATGGGAGTTTGAAGTTAAGGAGTGGTTGAGAAACCACCAAAATTTTCGCTGGTCTGATACTCGAAACCAATAACTGGAATGGCCTAGGGCAAAAGTACATATACCATTGTAATCGGACGAGTTTCTGCTTTCAGATGCAACTGGAATTTCTCTAGTTCGACAATTCGTTCGCGAGATGTGGGAGTTTGAAGTTAAGGAATGGTTGAGAAACCATCAAAATTTTCGAAAGTCTGATACTCGAAACCAATAACTGCTATGGCCTAGGGCAAAGATACACATACCGTTGTAATCGGGCGAGATTCTGCTTTCAGATGCAGCTGGAATTCCTCGAGTTCGTCAATCCGTTCGCGAGATATGGGAGTTTGAAGTTAAGGAATGGTTGAGAAACCATCAAAATTTTCGCTGGTCTGATACTCGAAACCAATAACTGGAATGGCCTAAGGGAAAAGTACACATACCACTGTAATCGGGCGAGTTTCTGCTTTCAGATGCATCTGGAATTTCTCTAGTTCGTCAATCCGTTCGCGAGATATGGGAGTTTGAAGTTAAGGAATGGTTGAGAAACCATCAAAAATTTCGCAAGTCTGATACTCGAAACCAATAACTACTATGGCCTAGGGCAAAAATACAAATACCATTGTAATCGGGCGAGATTATGCTTTCAGATGCAACTGGAATTTCTCGAGTTGGTAATCTGTTCGCGAGATATGGGAGTTTGAAGTTAAGGAATGGTTGAGAAATCATCAAAATTTTCGCAAGCCTGATACTCGAAACCAATAACTACTATTACCTAGGGCAAAAATACACATACCGTTGTAATCGGGCGATCTTCTACCTTCAGATGCAAGTGGAATTTCGCGAGTTCGTCAATCCGTTCGCGAGATATGGGAGTTTGAAGTTAAGAAATGGTTGAGAAACCATCAAAATTTTCGCAAGTCTGACGCTCGAAACCAATAAATGCTATGGCCTAGGGCAAAAATACACATACCATTGTAATCGGGCGAGATAATGCTTTTAGATGCAACTGGAATTTGTCGAGTTGGTAATCCGTTCGCGAGATATGGGAGTTTGAAGTTAAGGGATGGTTGAGAAATCATCAAAATTTTCGCAAGTCTGACACTCGAAACCAATAACTACTATTGCCTAGGGCAAAAATACACACACCGTTGTAATTGGGCGAGTTTCTGCTTTCAGATGCAGCAGGAATTTCTCGAGTTCGTCAATCCGTTCGCGAGATATGGGAGTTTGAAGTTAAGGAATGGTTGAGAAACCATCAAAATTTTCGCTGGTCTGATTCTCGAAACCAATAACTGGAATGGCCTAGGGGAAAAGTACACACACCACTGTAATCGGGCGAGTTTCTGCTTTCAGGTGCAACAGCAATTTCTCTAGTTCGTCAATCCGTTCGCGAGATATGGGAGTTTGAAGTTAAGGAATGGTTGAGAAACCATCAAAATTTTCGCAAGTTTGATACTCGAAACCAATAACTGGAATGCCCTAGGAGAAAAGTACACACACCATTGTAATCGGGCGAGTTTCTACTTTCAGATGCAACAGGAATTTCTCGAGTTCGTCAATCCGGTCGCGAGATATGGGAGTTAGAAGTTAAGGAACGCTTGAGAAACCATCAAAATTTTCGCTATTCTGATACTCGAAACCAATAACTGGAATGGCCTAGGGGAAAAGTACACATACCATTGTAATCGGACGAGTTTCTGCTTTCAGATGCAACTGGAATTTCTCTAGTTCGTCAATCCGTTCGCGAGATGTGGGAGTTTGAAGTTAAGGAATGGTTGAGAAACCATCAAAAATTTCGCAAGTCTGATACTCGAAACCAATAACTGCTATGGCCTAGGGCAAAAATACAAGTACCATTGTAATCGGGCGAGATTATGCTTTCAGATGCAACTGGAATTTCTCGAGTTGGTAATCCGTTCGCGAGATATGGGAGTGTGAAGTTAATGAATGGTTGAGAAACCATCAAAATTTTCGCAATTCTGATGCTAGAAACGAATAACTGGAATGGCCTAGGGCAAAAATACACATACCTCTGTAATCGGGCGAGTTTCTACTTTCAGATGCAATAGGAATTTCGCGAGTTCGTCACTCCGTACGCGAGATATGGGAGTTTGAAGTTAAGGAGTGGTTGAGAAACCATCAAAGTTTTCGCAAGTCTGATACTCGAAACCAATAACTACTATGGCCTAGGGCAAAAATACAAATACCATTGTAATCGGGCGAGATTATGCTTTCAGATGCAACTGGAATTTCTCGAGTTGGTAATCTGTTCGCGAGATATGAGAGTTTGAAGTTAAGGAATGGTTGAGAAACCATCAAAATTTTCGCAAGTCTGATACTCGAAACCAATAACTACTATTACCTAGGGCAAAAATACACATACCGTTGTAATCGGGCGATCTTCTACCTTCAGATGCAAGAGGAATTTCTCGAGTTCGTCAATCCGTTCGCGAGATATGGGAGTTTGAAGTTAAGAAATGGTTGAGAAACCATCAAAATTTTCGCTGGTCTGATACTCGAAACCAATAACTGGAATGGCCTAGGGGAAAAGTACACACACCACTGTAATCGGGCGAGTTTCTGCTTTCAGGTGCAACAGCAATTTCTCTAGTTCGTCAATCCGTTCGCGAGATATGGGAGTTTGAAGTTAAGGAACGGTTGAGAAACCATCAAAATTTTCGCTATTCTGATACTCGAAACCAATAACTGGAATGGCCTAGGGGAAAAGTACACATACCATTGTAATCGGACGAGTTTCTGCTTTCAGATGCAACTGGAGTTTCTCTAGTTCGTCAATCCGTTCGCGAGATGTGGGAGTTTGAAGTTAAGGAATGGTTGAGAAACCATCAAAATTTTCGCAAGTCTGATACTCGAAACCAATAACTGCTATGGCCTAGGGCAAAAATACAAATACCATAGTAATCGGGCGAGATTATGCTTTCAGCTGCAACTGGAAATTCTCGAGTTGGTAATCCGTTCGCGAGATATGGGAGTGTGAAGTTAAGGAATGGTTGAGAAACCATCAAAATTTTCGCAATTCTGATGCTAGAAACGAATAACTGGAATGGCCTAGGGAAAAAATACACATACCTCTGTAATCGGGCGAGTTTCTACTTTCAGATGCATTAGGAATTTCGCGAGTTCGTCACTCCGTTCGCGAGATATGGGAGTTTGAAGTTAAGGAGTGGTTGAGAAACCATCAAAATTTTCGCAAGTCTGATACTCGAAACCAATAACTACAATGGCCTAGGGCAAAAATACACATACCGTTGAAATCGGGCGAGTTTCTGCTTTCAGATGCAAGAGGAACTTCTCGAGTTCGTCAATCCATTCGCGAGATATGAGAGTTTGAATTTAAGGAATGGTTAAGAAACCATCAAAATTTTCGCAAGTCTGATACTCGAAACCAATAACTACTATGGCCTAGGACAAAAAAAACACATACCGTTGTAATCGGGCGAGTTTCTGCTTTCAGATGCAACAGAAATTTCTCGGGTTCGTCAATCCGTACGCGAAATATCGGAGTGTGGATTTAAGAGATGGTCGAGGAACCATCAAAATTTTCGCAATTCTGATGCTAGAAATGAAAAACTGCAATGGCCTAGGGCAAAGATACACATACAGTAGTAATCGGGCGAATTTCTGCTTTCAGATGCAAGAGGAACTTCTCGAGTTCGTCAATCCATTCGCGAGATATGGGAGTTTGAATTTAAGGAATGGTTGGGAAACCATCAAAATTTTCGCAAGTCTGATACTCGAAACCAATAACTACAATGGCCTAGGTCAAAAATACACATAGCGTTGTAATCGGGCGAGTTTCTGCTTTCAGACGCAACAGGAATTTCGCGAGTTCGTCAATCCGTTCGCGAGATATGGGAGTTTGAAGTTATGGAATGGTTGAGAAACCATCAAAATTTTCGCAAGTCTGATACTCGAAACTAATATCTGGAATGGCCTAGGGGAAAAGTACACGCACCAATGTAATCGGGCGAGTTTCTACTTTCAGATGCAACAGGAATTTCTCGAGTTCGTCAATCCGTTCGCGAGATATAGGAGTTTGAAGTTAAGGAATGGTTGAGAAACCATCAAAATTTGTGCAATTCTGATGTTAGAAACGAATAACTGGAATGGCCTAGGGGAAAAGTACACACACCATTGTAATGGGGCGAGTTTCTACTTTCAGATGCAATAGGAATTTCTCGAGTTCGTCAATCCGTTCGCGAAATATCGGAGTTTGGATTTAAGAGATGGTTGGGAAACCATCAAAATTTTCGCAAGTCTGACGCTCGAAACCAATAAATGCTATGGCCTAGGGCAAAAATACACATACCATTGTAATCGGGCGAGATAATGCTTTTAGATGCAACTGGAATTTGTCGAGTTGGTAATCCGTTCGCGAGATATGGGAGTTTGAAGTTAAGGGATGGTTGAGAAATCATCAAAATTTTCGCAAGTCTGACACTCGAAACCAATAACTACTATTGCCTAGGGCAAAAATACACACACCGTTGTAATTGGGCGAGTTTCTGCTTTCAGATGCAGCAGGAATTTCTCGAGTTCGTCAATCCGTTCGCGAGATATGGGAGTTTGAAGTTAAGGAATGGTTGAGAAACCATCAAAATTTTCGCTGGTCTGATTCTCGAAACCAATAACTCGAATGGCCTAGGGGAAAAGTACACACACCACTGTAATCGGGCGAGTTTCTGCTTTCAGGTGCAACAGCAATTTCTCTAGTTCGTCAATCCGTTCGCGAGATATGGGAGTTTGAAGTTAAGGAATGGTTGAGAAACCATCAAAATTTTCGCAAGTTTGATACTCGAAACCAATAACTGGAATGCCCTAGGAGAAAAGTACACACACCATTGTAATCGGGCGAGTTTCTACTTTCAGATGCAACAGGAATTTCTCGAGTTCGTCAATCCGGTCGCGAGATATGGGAGTTAGAAGTTAAGGAACGCTTGAGAAACCATCAAAATTTTCGCTATTCTGATACTCGAAACCAATAACTGGAATGGCCTAGGGGAAAAGTACACATACCATTGTAATCGGACGAGTTTCTGCTTTCAGATGCAACTGGAATTTCTCTAGTTCGTCAATCCGTTCGCGAGATGTGGGAGTTTGAAGTTAAGGAGTGGTTGAGAAACCATCAAAGTTTTCGCAAGTCTGATACTCGAAACCAATAACTACTATGGCCTAGGGCAAAAATACAAATACCATTGTAATCGGGCGAGATTATGCTTTCAGATGCAACTGGAATTTCTCAAGTTGGTAATCCGTTCGCGAGATATGGGAGTGTGAAGTTAAGGAATGGTTGAGAAACCATCAAAATTTTCGCAATTCTGATGCTAGAAACGAATAACTGGAATGGCCTAGGGAAAAAATACACATACCTCTGTAATCGGGCGAGTTTCTACTTTCAGATGCAACTGGAGTTTCTCTAGTTCGTCAATCCGTTCGCGAGATGTGGGAGTTTGAAGTTAAGGAATGGTTGAGAAACCATCAAAATTTTCGCAAGTCTGATACTCGAAACCAATAACTGCTATGGCCTAGGGCAAAAATACAAATACCATAGTAATCGGGCGAGATTATGCTTTCAGCTGCAACTGGAAATTCTCGAGTTGGTAATCCGTTCGCGAGATATGGGAGTTTGAAGTTAAGAAATGGTTGAGAAACCATCAAAATTTTCGCTGGTCTGATACTCGAAACCAATAACTGGAATGGCCTAGGGGAAAAGTACACACACCACTGTAATCGGGCGTGTTTCTGCTTTCAGGTGCAACAGCAATTTCTCTAGTTCGTCAATCCGTTCGCGAGATATGGGAGTTTGAAGTTAAGGAACGGTTGAGAAACCATCAAAATTTTCGCTATTCTGATACTCGAAACCAATAACTGGAATGGCCTAGGGGAAAAGTACACATACCATTGTAATCGGACGAGTTTCTGCTTTCAGATGCAACTGGAGTTTCTCTAGTTCGTCAATCCGTTCGCGAGATGTGGGAGTTTGAAGTTAAGGAATGGTTGAGAAACCATCAAAATTTTCGCAATTCTGATGCTAGAAACGAATAACTGGAATGGCCTAGGGAAAAAATACACATACCTCTGTAATCGGGCGAGTTTCTACTTTCAGATGCAATAGGAATTTCGCGAGTTCGTCACTCCGTTCGCGAGATATGGGAGTTTGAAGTTAAGGAGTGGTTGAGAAACCATCAAAATTTTCGCAAGTCTGATACTCGAAACCAATAACTACTATGGACTAGGCCAAAAAAAACACATACCGTTGTAATCGGACGTGTTTCTGCTTTCAGATGCAACAGAAATTTCTCGGATTCGTCAATCCGTACGCGAAATATCGGAGTTTGGATTTAAGAGATGGTTGAGGAACCATCAAAATTTTCGCAATTCTGATGCTAGAAACGAAAAACTGGAATGGCCTAGGGCAAAGATACACATACAGTAGTAATCGGGCGAATTTCTGCTATCAGATGCAACAGGAATTTCTCGAGTACGTCAATCCGTTTGCGAGATATGGGAGTTTGAAGTTAAGGAATGGTTGAGAAACCATCAAAATTTTCGCAAGTCTGATACTCGAAACCAATAACTACAATGGCCTAGGGCAAAAATACACATACCGTTGAAATCGGGCGAGTTTCTGCTTTCAGATGCAAGAGGAACTTCTCGAGTTCGTCAATCCATTCGCGAGATATGAGAGTTTGAATTTAAGGAATGGTTAAGAAACCATCAAAATTTTCGCAAGTCTGATACTCGAAACCAATAACTACTATGGCCTAGGACAAAAAAAACACATACCGTTGTAATCGGGCGAGTTTCTGCTTTCAGATGCAACAGAAATTTCTCGGGTTCGTCAATCCGTACGCGAAATATCGGAGTGTGGATTTAAGAGATGGTCGAGGAACCATCAAAATTTTCGCAATTCTGATGCTAGAAATGAAAAACTGCAATGGCCTAGGGCAAAGATACAAATACAGTAGTAATCGGGCGAGTTTCTGCTTTCAGACGCAAGAGGAATTTCGCGAGTTCGTCAATCCGTTCGCGAGATATGGGAGTTTGAAGTTATGGAATGGTTGAGAAACCATCAAAATTTTCGCAAGTCTGATACTCGAAACTAATATCTGGAATGGCCTAGGGGAAAAGTACACGCACCAATGTAATCGGGCGAGTTTCTACCTTCAGATGCAACAGGAATTTCTCGAGTTCGTCAATCCGTTCGCGAGATATGGGAGTTTGAACTTAAGGAATGGTTGAGAAGCTATCAAAATTTTCCCAAGTCTGACACTCGAAACCAATAACTACTATTGCCTAGGGCAAAAATACACATACCGTTGTAATCGGGCGAGCTTCTACCTTCAGATGCAACAGGAATTTCTCGAGTTCGTCAATCCGTTCACGAGATATGGGAGTTTGAACTTAAGGAATGGTTGAGAAACCATAAATATTTGGCTGGACTGATAATCGAAACCAATAACTGGAATGGCCTAGGGGAAAAGTACACACCCCATTGTAATCGGGCGAGTTTCTACTTTCAGATGCAACAGGAATTTCTCGAGTTCGTCAATCCGTTCGCGAGATATGGGAGTTTGAAGTTAAGGAATGGTTGAGATTCAATCAAAATTTTCGCAAGTCTGATACTCGAAACCAATAACTGCTATGGCCTAGGGCAAAAATAGACATACCATTGTCATCGGGCGAGATTATGCTTTCAGATGCAACTGGAACTTCTCGAGTTGGTAATCCGTTCGCGAGATGTGGGAGTTTGAAGTTAAGGAATGGTTGAGAAACCATCAAAATTTTCGCTAGTCTGATACTCGAAACCAATAACTACTATTGCCTAGGGCAAAATACACACACCGTTGTAATCGGGCGAGCTTCTACATTCAGATGCAGCAGGAATTTCTCGAGTTCGTCAATGTGTTCGCGAGATATGGGAGTTTGAACGTTAAGGAATGGTTGAGAAACCATCAAAATTTTAGCAAATCTGATACTCGAAACCAATAACTACAAATGCCTAGGGGAAAAATACACACATCGTTGTAATCGGGCGAGTTTCTACTTGCAGATGCAACAGGAATTTCTCCAGTGCGTCAATCCGTTCGCGAGATATGGGGGTTTGAAGTTAAGGAATGGCTGAGAAACCATCAAAATTTTCGCAATTCTGATGCTAGAAACGAATAATCGGAGTGGCCTAGGGTAAAAATACACATACCGTTGTAATCGGGAGATTTTGTACTTTCAGATGCAACAGGAATTTCTCGAGTTCGTCAATCCGTTCGCTAGATATGGGAGTTTGATGTTAAGGAATGGTTGGGAAACCATCAAAATTTTCGCAAGTCTGATATTCGAAACCAATAACTACAAAGGCCAAGGGGAAAAATACGCATACCGTTGTAATCGGGAGAGTTTGTACTTTCAGATGCATGGAAATTTTTCGGATTCGTCAATCCGTTCGCGAAATATCGGAGTTTGGAGTTAAGAGATGGTTGAGAAACCACAAAAATTTTCGCAATTCTGATGCTAGAAACGAATAACTGGAATGGCCTAGGGGAAAAGTACACACACCTTTGTAATCAGGCGAGTTTCTACTTTCAGATGGAACAGGAATTTCTCGAGTTCGACAATCCTTTCGCGAGATATGGGAGTTTGATGTTAAGGAATGGTTGAGGAACCATCAAAATTTTCGCAAGTCTGATACTCGAAACCAATAACTACTATTGCCTAGGGCAAAAATACACATACCGTTGTAATTGGGCGAGTTTCTGCTTTCAGATGCAGCAGGAATTTCTCGAGTTCGTCAAACCGTTCGCGAGATATGGGAGTTTGAAGTTAAGGAGTGGTAGAGAAACCACCAAAATTTTCGCTGGTCTGATACTCGAAACCAATAACTGGAATGGCCTAGGGCAAAAGTACATATACCATTGTAATCGGACGAGTTTCTGCTTTCAGATGCAACTGGAATTTCTCTAGTTCGACAATCCGTTCGCGAGATGTGGGAGTTTGAAGTTAAGGAATGGTTGAGAAACCATCAAAATTTTCGAAAGTCTGATACTCGAAACCAATAACTGCTATGGCCTAGGGCAAAAATACAAATACCATTGTAATCGGGCGAGATTATATTTTCAGATGCAACTGGAATTTCTCGAGTTGGTAATCCGTTCGCGAGATATGGGAGTTTGAAGTTAAGAAATGGTTGAGAAATCATCAAAATTTTCGCAAGTCTGATACTCGAAACCAATAACTACTATTGCCTAGGGCAAAGATACACATACCGTTGTAATCGGGCGAGATTCTGCTTTCAAATGCAGCTGGAATTCCTCGAGTTCGTCAATCCGTGCGCGAGATATGGGAGTTTGAAGTTAAGGAATGGTTGAGAAACCATCAAAATTTTCGCAAAAATACAAATACCATTGTAATCGGGCGAGATTATGCTTTCAGATCCAACTGGAAATTCTCGAGTTGGTAATCCGTTCGCGAGATATGGGAGTGTGAAGTTAAGGAATGGTTGAGAAACCATCAAAATTTTCGCTGGTCTGATACTCGAATCCAATAACTGGAATGGCCTAGGGGAAAAGTACACATACCACTGTAATCGGGCGAGTTTCTGCTTTCAGGTGCAACAGCAATTTCTCTAGTTCGTCAATCCGTTCGCGAGATGTGGGAGTTTGAAGTTAAGGAATGGTTGAGAAACCATCAAAATTTTCGAAAGTCTGATACTCGAAACCAATAACTGCTATGGCCTAGGGCAAAATACAAATACCATTGTAATCGGGCGAGATTATATTTTCAGATGCAACTGGAATTTCTCGAGTTGGTAATCCGTTCGCGAGATATGGGAGTTTGAAGTTAAGAAATGGTTGAGAAATCATCAAAATTTTCGCAAGTCTGGTACTCGAAACCAATAACTACAATTGCCTAGGGCAAAGATACACATACCGTTGTAATCGGGCAAGATTCTGCTTTCAAATGCAGCTGGAATTCCTCGAGTTCGACAATCCTTTCGCGAGATATGGGAGTTTGATGTTAAGGAATGGTTGAGGAAACATCAAAATTTTCGCAAGTCTGATACTCGAAACCAATAACTGGAATGGCCTAGGGGAAAAGTACACATACCACTGTAATCGGGCGAGTTTCTGCTTTCAGGTGCAACAGCAATTTCTCTAGTTCGTCAATCCGTTCGCGAGATATGGGAGTTTGAATTTAAGGAATGGTTGAGAAGCCATCAAAATTTTCGCAAGTCTGATACTCGAAACCAATAACTACTATTGCCTAGGGCAAAAATACACATACCGTTGTAATCGGGCGAGATTATGCTTTTAGATGCAACTGGAATTTGTCGAGTTGGTAATCCATTCGCGATATGTGGGAGTTTGAAGTTAAGGGATGGTTGAGAAATCATCAAAATTTTCGCAAGTCTGACACTCCAAACCAATAACTACTATTGCCTAGGGCAAAAATACACACACAGTTGTAATTGGGCGAGCTTCTACTTTCAGATGCAGCAGGAATTTCTCGAGTTCGTCAATCCGTTCGCGAGATTTGGGGGTTTGAAGTTAAGGAATGGTTGAGAAACTATCAAAATTTTCGCAAGTCTGATACTCGAAACCAATAACTGCTATGGCCTAGGGCAAAAATACAAATACCATTGTAATCGGGCGAGATTATGCTTTCAGATGCAACTGGAATTTCTCTAGTTCGTCAAACCGTTCGCGAGATGTGGGAGTTTGAAGTTAAGGAATGGTTGAGAAACCATCAAAATTTTCCAAAAATACAAATACCATTGTAATCGGGCGAGATTATATTTTCAGATGCAACTGGAAATTCTCGAGTTGGTAATCCGTTCGCGAGATATGGGAGTGTGAAGTTAAGGAATGGTTGAGAAACCATCAAAATTTTCGCAATTTTGATGCTAGAAACGAATAACTGGAATGGCCTAGGGCAAAAATACACATACCTCTGTAATCGGGCGAGTTTCTACTTTCAGATGCAATAGGAATTTCGCGAGTTCGTCACTCCGTTCGCGAGATATGGGAGTTTGAAGTTAAGGAGTGGTTGAGAAACCATCAAAATTTTCGCAAGTCTGATACTCGAAACCAATAACTACTATGGACTAGGCCAAAAAAAACACATACCGTTGTAATCGGGCGAGTTTCTGCTTTCAGATGCAACAGAAATTTCTCGGATTCGTCAATCCGTACGCGAAATATCGGAGTTTGGATTTAAGAGATGGTTGAGGAACCATCAAAATTTTCGCAATTCTGATGCTAGAAACGAAAAACTGGAATCGCCTAGGGCAAAGATACACATACAGTAGTAATCGGGCGAATTTCTGCTATCAGATGCAACAGGAATTGCTCGAGTTCGTCAATCCGTTTGCGAGATATGGGAGTTTGAAGTTAAGGAATGGTTGAGAAACCATCAAAATTTTCGCAAGTCTGATACACGAAACCAATAACTACAATGGCCTAGGGCAAAAATACACATAGCGTTGAAATCGGGCGAGTTTCTGCTTTCAGATGCAAGAGGAACTTCTCGAGTTCGTCAATCCATTCGCGAGATATGAGAGTTTGAATTTAAGGAATGGTTGAGAAACCATCAAAATTTTCGCAAGTCTGATACTCGAAACCAATAACTACCATGGCCTAGGACAAAAAAAACACATACCGTTGTAATCAGGCGAGTTTCTGCTTTCAGATGCAACAGAAATTTCTCGGATTCTTCAATCCGTACGCGAAATAACGGAGTTTGGATTTAAGAGATGGTCGAGGTACCATCAAAATTTTCGCAATTCTGATGCTAGAAATGAAAAACTGCAATGGCCTAGGGCAAAGATACACATACAGTAGTAATCGGGCGAATTTCTGCTTTCAGATGCAAGAGGAACTTCTCGAGTTCGTCAATCCATTCGCGAGATATGGGAGTTTGAATTTAAGGAATGGTTGAGAAACCATCAAAATTTTCGCAAGTCTGATACTCGAAACCAATAACTACAATGGCCTAGGTCAAAAATACACATAGCGTTGTAATCGGGCGAGTTTCTGCTTTCAGACGCAACAGGAATTTCGCGAGTTCGTCAATCCGTTCGCGAGATATGGGAGTTTGAAGTTAAGGAATGGTTGAGAAACCATCAAAATTTGTGCAATTCTGATGTTCGAAACGAATAACTGGAATGGCCTAGGGGAAAAGTACACACACCATTGTAATGGGGCGAGTTTCTACTTTCAGATGCAATAGGAATTTCTCGAGTTCGTCAATCCGTTCTAGAAAAATATCGGAGTTTGGATTTAAGAGATGGTTGGGAAACCACCAAAATTTTCGCAAGTCTGATACTCGAAACCAATAACTACTATTGCCTAGGGCAAAAATACACATACCGTTGTAATCGATCGAGCTTCTGCTTTCTGATGCAACAGGAATTTCTCGAGTTCGTCAATCCGTTCGCGAGATATGGGAGTTTGAAGTTAAGGAATGGTTGAGAAACTATCAAAATTTTAGTGAGTCTGATACTCGAAACCAATAACTACTAATGCCTAGGTCAAAAATACACATACCGTTGTAATCGGGCGTTTTTCTACTTTCAGATGCAACAGGAATTTCTCGAGTTCGTCAATCCGTTCGCGAGATATGGGAGTTTGAACTTAAGGAATGGTTGAGAAGCCATCAAAATTTTCCCAAGTCTGACACTCGAAACCAATAACTACTATTGCCTAGGGCAAAAATACACATACCGTTGTAATCGGGCGAGCTTCTACCTTCAGATGCAACAGGAATTTCTCGAGTTCGTCAATCCGTTCACGAGATATGGGAGTTTGAACTTAAGGAATGGTTGAGAAGCCATAAATATATGGCTGGACTGATACTCGAAACCAATAACTGGAATGGCCTAGGGGAAAAGTACACACCCCATTGTAATCGGGCGAGTTTCTACTTTCAGATGCAACAGGAATTTCTCGAGTTCGTCAATCCGTTCGCGAGATATGGGAGTTTGAAGTTAAGGAATGGTTGAGATTCAATCAAAATTTTCGCAAGTCTGATACTCGAAACCAATAACTGCTATGGCCTAGGGCAAAAATACACATACCATTGTAATCGGGCGAGATTATGCTTTCAGATGCAACTAGAATTTCTCGAGTTGGTAATCCGTTCGCGAGATATGGGAGTTTGAAGTTAAGGAATGGTTGAGAAACCATCAAAATTTTCGCAAGTCTGATACTCTAAACCAATAACTACTATTGCCTAGGGCAAAAATACACATACCGTTGTAATCGGGCGAGCTTCTACATTCAGATGCAGCAGGAATTTCTCGAGTTCGTAAATTCGTTCGCGAGATATGGGAGTTTGAACGTTAAGGAATGGTTGAGAAACCATCAAAATTTTAGCAAATCTGATACTCGAAACCCATAACTACAAATGCCTAGGGGAAAAATACACACATCGTTGTAACCGGGCGAGTTTCTACTTGCAGATGCAACAGGAATTTCTCCAGTGCGTCAATCCGTTCGCGAGATATGGGGGTTTGAAGTTAAGGAATGGCTGAGAAACCATCAAAATTTTCGCAATTCTGATGCTAGAAACGAATAATCGGAGTGGCCTAGGGTAAAAATACACATACCGTTGTAATCGGGAGAGTTTGTACTTTCAGATGCAACAGGAATTTCTCGAGTTCGTCAATCCGTCCGCTAGATATGGGAGTTTGATGTTAAGGAATGGTTGGGAAACCATCAAAATTTTCGCAAGTCTGATATTCGAAACCAATAACTACAAAGGCCAAGGGGAAAAATACGCATACCGTTGTAATCGGGAGAGTTTGTACTTTCAGATGCATGGAAATTTTTCGGATTCGTCAATCCGTTCGCGAAATATCGGAGTTTGGAGTTAAGAGATGGTTGAGAAACCACCAAAATTTTCGCAATTCTGATGCTAGAAACGAATAACTGGAATGGCCTAGGGGAAAAGTACACACACCTTTGTAATCAGGCGAGTTTCTACTTTCAGATGGAACAGGAATTTCTCGAGTTCGACAATCCGTTCGCGAGATATGGGAGTTTGATGTTAAGGAATGGTTGAGGAACCATCAAAATTTTCGCAAGTCTGATACTCGAAACCAATAACTACTATTGCCTAGGGCAAAAATACACATACCGTTGTAATTGGGCGAGTTTCTGCTTTCAGATGCAGCAGGAATTTCTCGAGTTCGTCAAACCGTTCGCGAGATATGGGAGTTTGAAGTTGAGGAATGGTTGAGAAACCATCAAAATTTTATCAAATCTGATACTCGAAACCAATAACTACTATTGCCTAGGGCAAAAATACACACACAGTTGTAATTGGGCGACTTTCTGCTTTCAGATGCAGCAGGAATTTCTCGAGTTCGTCAAACCGTTCGCGAGATATGGGAGTTTGAAGTTAAGGAGTGGTTGAGAAACCACCAAAATTTTCGCTGGTCTGATACTCGAAACCAATAACTGGAATGGCCTAGGGCAAAAGTACATATACCATTGTAATCGGACGAGTTTCTGCTTTCAGATGCAACTGGAATTTCTCTAGTTCGACAATCCGTTCGCGAGATGTGGGAGTTTGAAGTTAAGGAATGGTTGAGGAACCATCAAAATTTTCGAAAGTCTGATACTCGATACCAATAACTGCTATGGCCTAGGACAAAAATACAAATACCATTGTAATCGGGCGAGATTATGTTTTCAGATGCAACTGGAATTTCTCGAGTTGGTAATCCGTTCGCGAGATATGGGAGTTTGAAGTTAAGGAATGGTTGAGAAATCATCAAAATTTTCGCAAGTCTGATACTCGAAACCAATAACTACTATTGCCTAGGGCAAAGATACACATACCGTTGTAATCGGGCGAGTTTCTGCTTTCAGATGCAACTGGAATTTCTCTAGTTCGACAATCCGTTCGCGAGATGTGGGAGTTTGAAGTTAAGGAATGGTTGAGAAACCATCAAAATTTTCGAAAGTCTGATACTCGAAACCAATAACTGCTGTGGCCTAGGCAAAAATACACATACCGTTGTAATCGGGCGATCTTCTTCCTTCAGATGCAACAGGACTTTCTCGAGTTCGTCAAGCCGTTCGCGAGATATGGGAGTTTGAAGTTAAGGAATGGTTGAGAAATCATCAAAATTTTCGCAAGTCTGATACTCGAAACCAATAACTACAATTGCCTAGGGCAAAAATACACACACCATTGTAATCGGGCGAGTTTCTACTTTCAGATGCAACTGGAATTTCTCTAGTTCGTCAATCCGTTCGAGAGATATGGGAGCTTGAATTTAAGGAATGGTTGAGAAACCAACAAAATTTTCGCAAGTCTGATACTCGAAACCAATAGCTGCAATGGCCTAGGGCAAAAATTCAAATACCATTGTAATCGGGCGAGATTATGCTTTCAGATGCAACTGGAATTTCTCGAGTTGGTAATCCGTTCGCGAGATATGGGAGTTTGAAGTTAAGGAATGGTTGGGAAACCTTCAAAATTTCCGCAAGTCTGATACTCGAAACCCATAACTGCTATGGCCTAGGGCAAAAATACAAATACCATTGTAATCGGGCGAGATTATGCTTTCAGATGCAACTGGAATTTCTCGAGTTGGTAATCCGTTCGCGAGATATGGGAGTTTGAAGTTGAGGAATGGTTGAGAAACCATCAAAATTTTCGCAAGTCTGATACTCGAAACCAATAACTACTATTGCCTAGGGCAAAAATACACATACCGTTGTAATTGGGCGAGTTTCTGCTTTCAGATGCAGCAGGAATTTCTCGAGTTCGTCAAACCGTTCGCGAGATATGGGAGTTTGAAGTTAAGGAGTGGTTGAGAAACCACCAAAATTTTCGCTGGTCTGATACTCGAAACCAATAACTGGAATGGCCTAGGGCAAAAGTACATATACCATTGTAATCGGACGAGTTTCTGCTTTCAGATGCAACTGGAATTTCTCTAGTTCGACAATCCGTTCGCGAGATGTGGGAGTTTGAAGTTAAGGAATGGTTGAGAAACCATCAAAATTTTCGAAAGTCTGATACTCGAAACCAATAACTGCTGTGGCCTAGGGCAAAAATACACATACCGTTGTAATCGGGCGATCTTCTACCTTCAGATGCAACAGGACTTTCTCGAGTTCGTCAAGCCGTTCGCGAGATATGGGAGTTTGAAGTTAAGGAATGGTTGAGAAATCATCAAAATTTTCGAAAGTCTGATACTCGAAACCAATAACTACTATTACCTAGGGCAAAAATACACATACCGTTGTAATCGGGCGATCTTCTACCTTCAGATGCAAGAGGAATTTCTCGAGTTCGTCAATCCGTTCGCGAGATATGGGAGTTTGAAGTTAAGAAATGGTTGAGAAACCATCAAAATTTTCGCAAGTCTGATGCTCGAAACCAATAAATGCTATGGCCTAGGGCAAAAATACACATACCATTGTAATCGGGCGAGATTATGCTTTTAGATGCAACTGGAATTTGTCGAGTTGGTAATCCGTTCGCGAGATATGGGAGTTTGAAGTTAAGGGATGGTTGAGAAATCATCAAAATTTTCGCAAGTCTGACACTCGAAACCAATAACTACTATTGCCTTGGGCAAAAATACACACACAGTTGTAATTGGGCGAGTTTCTGCTTTCAGATGCAGCAGGAATTTCTCGAGTTCGTCAAACCGTTCGCGAGATATGGGAGTTTGAAGTTAAGGAGTGGTAGAGAAACCACCAAAATTTTCGCTGGTCTGATACTCGAAACCAATAACTGGAATGGCCTAGGGCAAAAGTACATATACCATTGTAATCGGACGAGTTTCTGCTTTCAGATGCAACTGGAATTTCTCTAGTTCGACAATCCGTTCGCGAGATGTGGGAGTTTGAAGTTAAGGAATGGTTGAGAAACCATCAAAATTTTCGAAAGTCTGATACTCGAAACCAATAACTGCTATGGCCTAGGGCAAAAATACAAATACCATTGTAATCGGGCGAGATTATATTTTCAGATGCAACTGGAATTTCTCGAGTTGGTAATCCGTTCGCGAGATATGGGAGTTTGAAGTTAAGAAATGGTTGAGAAATCATCAAAATTTTCGCAAGTCTGATACTCGAAACCAATAACTACTATTGCCTAGGGCAAAGATACACATACCGTTGTAATCGGGCGAGATTCTGCTTTCAAATGCAGCTGGAATTCCTCGAGTTCGTCAATCCGTTCGCGAGATATGGGAGTTTGAAGTTAAGGAATGGTTGAGAAACCATCAAAATTTTCGCAAAAATACAAATACCATTGTAATCGGGCGAGATTATGCTTTCAGATCCAACTGGAAATTCTCGAGTTGGTAATCCGTTCGCGAGATATGGGAGTGTGAAGTTAAGGAATGGTTGAGAAACCATCAAAATTTTCGCTGGTCTGATACTCGAATCCAATAACTGGAATGGCCTAGGGGAAAAGTACACATACCACTGTAATCGGGCGAGTTTCTGCTTTCAGGTGCAACAGCAATTTCTCTAGTTCGTCAATCCGTTCGCGAGATGTGGGAGTTTGAAGTTAAGGAATGGTTGAGAAACCATCAAAGTTTTCGCTGGTCTGATACTCGAAACCAATAACTGGAATGGCCTAGGGCAAAAGTACATATACCACTGTAATCGGACGAGTTTCTGCTTTCAGATGCAACTGGAATTTCTCTAGTTCGACAATCCGTTCGCGAGATGTGGGAGTTTGAAGTTAAGGAATGGTTGAGAAACCATCAAAATTTTCGAAAGTCTGATACTCGAAACCAATAACTGCTGTGGCCTAGGGCAAAAATACACATACCGTTGTAATCGGGCGATCTTCTACCTTCAGATGCAACAGGACTTTCTCGAGTTCGTCAAGCCGTTCGCGAGATATGGGAGTTTGAAGTTAAGGAATGGTTGAGAAATCATCAAAATTTTCGCAAGTCTGATACTCGAAACCAATAACTACAATTGCCTAGGGCAAAAATACACACACCATTGTAATCGGGCGAGTTTCTACTTTCAGATGCAACTGGAATTTCTCTAGTTCGTCAATCCGTTCGAGAGATATGGGAGCTTGAATTTAAGGAATGGTTGAGAAACCAACAAAATTTTCGCAAGTCTGATACTCGAAACCAATAGCTGCAATGGCCTAGGGCAAAAATTCAAATACCATTGTAATCGGGCGAGATTATGCTTTCAGATGCAACTGGAATTTCTCGAGTTGGTAATCCGTTCGCGAGATATGGGAGTTTGAAGTTAAGGAATGGTTGGGAAACCTTCAAAATTTCCGCAAGTCTGATACTCGAAACCAATAACTGCTATGGCCTAGGGCAAAAATACAAATACCATTGTAATCGGGCGAGATTATATTTTCAGATGCAACTGGAATTTCTCGAGTTGGTAATCCGTTCGCGAGATATGGGAGTTTGAAGTTAAGAAATGGTTGAGAAATCATCAAAATTTTCGCAAGTCTGATACTCGAAACCAATAACTACTATTGCCTAGGGCAAAGATACACATACCGTTGTAATCGGGCGAGATTCTGCTTTCAAATGCAGCTGGAATTCCTCGAGTTCGTCAATCCGTTCGCGAGATATGGGAGTTTGAAGTTAAGGAATGGTTGAGAAACCATCAAAATTTTCGCAAAAATACAAATACCATTGTAATCGGGCGAGATTATGCTTTCAGATCCAACTGGAAATTCTCGAGTTGGTAATCCGTTCGCGAGATATGGGAGTGTGAAGTTATGGAATGGTTGAGAAACCATCAAAATTTTCGCTGGTCTGATACTCGAATCCAATAACTGGAATGGCCTAGGGGAAAAGTACACATACCACTGTAATCGGGCGAGTTTCTGCTTTCAGGTGCAACAGCAATTTCTCTAGTTCGTCAATCCGTTCGCGAGATGTGGGAGTTTGAAGTTAAGGAATGGTTGAGAAACCATCAAAATTTTCGAAAGTCTGATACTCGAAACCAATAACTGCTATGGCCTAGGGCAAAAATACAAATACCATTGAAATCGGGCGAGATTATATTTTCAGATGCAACTGGAATTTCTCGAGTTGGTAATCCGTTCGCAAGATATGGGAGTTTGAAGTTAAGAAATGGTTGAGAAATCATCAAAATTTTCGCAAGTCTGATACTCGAAACCAATAACTACTATTGCCTAGGGCAAAGATACACATACCGTTGTAATCGGGCGAGATTCTGCTTTCAAATGCAGCTGGAATTCCTCGAGTTCGACAATCCTTTCGCGAGATATGGGAGTTTGATGTTAAGGAATGGTTGAGGAACCATCAAAATTTTCGCAAGTCTGATACTCGAAACCAATAACTACTATTGCCTAGGGCAAAAATACACACACAGTTGTAATTGGGCGAGTTTCTGCTTTCAGATGCAGCAGGAATTTCTCGAGTTCGTCAATCCGTTCGCGAGATATGGGAGTTTGAAGTTAAGGAATGGTTGAGAAACCATCAAAATTTTCGCTGGTCTGATACTCGAATCCAATAACTGGAATGGCCTAGGGGAAAAGTACACATACCACTGTAATCGGGCGAGTTTCTGCTTTCAGGTGCAACAGCAATTTCTCTAGTTCGTCAATCCGTTCGCGAGATATGGGAGTTTGAATTTAAGGAATGGCTGAGAAGCCATCAAAATTTTCGCAAGTCTGATACTCGAAACCAATAACTACTATTGCCTAGGGCAAAAATACACATACCGTTGTAATCGGGCGAGATTATGCTTTTAGATGCAACTGGAATTTGTCGAGTTGGTAATCCATTCGCGAGATGTGGGAGTTTGAAGTTAAGGGATGGTTGAGAAATCATCAAAATTTTCGCAAGTCTGACACTCCAAACCAATAACTACTATTGCCTAGGGCAAAAATACACACACAGTTGTAATTGGGCGAGCTTCTACTTTCAGATGCAGCAGGAATTTCTCGAGTTCGTCAATCCGTTCGCGAGATTTGGGGGTTTGAAGTTAAGGAATGGTTGAGAAACTATCAAAATTTTCGCTGGTATGATACTCGAAAACAATAACTGGAATGGCCTAGGGGAAAAGTACACATACCGTTGTAATCGGACGAGTTTCTGCTTTCAGATGCAACTGGAATTTCTCTAGTTCGTCAATCCGTTCGCGAGATGTGGGAGTTTGAAGTTAAGGAATGGTTGAGAAACCATCAAAATTTTCGCAAGTCTGATACTCGAAACCAATAACTGCTATGGCCTAGGGCAAAAATACAAATACCATTGTAATCGGGCGAGATTATGCTTTCAGATGCAACTGGAATTTCTAGAGTTGGTAATCCGTTCGCGAGATATGGGAGTGTGAAGTCAAGGAATGGTTGAGAAATCATCAAAATTTTCGCAAGTCTGATACTCGGAACCAATAACTAGTATTGCCTAGGGCAAAAATACACATACCGTTGTAATCGATCGAGCTTCTGCTTTCTGATGCAACAGGAATTTCTCGAGTTCGTCAATCCGTTCGCGAGATATGGGAGTTTGAAGTTAAGGAATGGTTGAGAAACTATCAAAATTTTAGTAAGTCTGATACTCGAAACCAATAACTACTAATGCCTAGGTCAAAAATACACATACCGTTGTAATCGGGCGTTTTTCTACTTTCAGATGCAACAGGAATTTCTCGAGTTCGTCAATCCGTTCGCGAGATATGGGAGTTTGAACTTAAGGAATGGTTGAGAAGCCATCAAAATTTTCCCAAGTCTGACACTCGAAACCAATAACTACTATTGCCTAGGGCAAAAATACACATACCGTTGTAATCGGGCGAGCTTCTACCTTCAGATGCAACAGGAATTTCTCGAGTTCCTCAATCCGTTCACGAGATATGGGAGTTTGAACTTAAGGAATGGTTGAGAAGCAATAAATATATGGCTGGACTGATACTCGAAACCAATAACTGGAATGGCCTAGGGGAAAAGTACACACCCCATTGTAATCGGGCGAGTTTCTACTTTCAGATGCAACAGGAATTTCTCGAGTTCGTCAATCCGTTCGCGAGATATGGGAGTTTGAAGTTAAGGAATGGTTGAGATTCAATCAAAATTTTCGCAAGTCTGATACTCGAAACCAATAACTGCTATGGCCTAGGGCAAAAATACACATACCATTGTAATCGGGCGAGATTATGCTTTCAGATGCAACTAGAATTTCTCGAGTTGGTAATCCGTTCGCGAGATATGGGAGTTTGAAGTTAAGGAATGGTTGAGAAACCATCAAAATTTTCGCTGGTCTGATACTCGAAACCAATAACTACAAAGGCCAAGGGGAAAAATACGCATACCGTTGTAATCGGGAGAGTTTGTACTTTCAGATGCATGGAAATTTTTCGGATTCGTCAATCCGTTCGCGAAATATCGGAGTTTGGAGTTAAGAGATGGTTGAGAAACCACCAAAATTTTCGCAATTCTGATGCTAGAAACGAATAACTGGAATGGCCTAGGGGAAAAGTACACACACCTTTGTAATCAGGCGAGTTTCTACTTTCAGATGGAACAGGAATTTCTCGAGTTCGACAATCCGTTCGCGAGATATGGGAGTTTGATGTTAAGGAATGGTTGAGGAACCATCAAAATTTTCGCAAGTCTGATACTCGAAACCAATAACTACTATTGCCTAGGGCAAAAATACACATACCGTTGTAATTGGGCGAGTTTCTGCTTTCAGATGCAGCAGGAATTTCTCGAGTTCGTCAAACCGTTCGCGAGATATGGGAGTATGAAGTTGAGGAATGGTTGAGAAACCATCAAAATTTTATCAAATCTGATACTCGAAACCAATAACTACTATTGCCTAGGGCAAAGATACACATACCGTTGTAATCGGGCGAGATTCTGCTTTCAGATGCAGCTGGAATTCCTCGAGTTCGTCAATCCGTTCGCGAGATATGGGAGTTTGAAGTTAAGGAATGGTTGAGAAACCATCAAAATTTTCGCTGGTCTGATACTCGAAACCAATAACTGGAATGGCCTAAGGGAAAAGTACACACACCACTGTAATCGGGCGAGTTTCTGCTTTCAGATGCAACTGGAATTTCTCTAGTTCGTCAATCCGTTCGCGAGATATGGGAGTTTGAAGTTAAGGAATGGTTGAGAAACCATCAAAATTTTCGCTGGTCTGATACTCGAAACCAATAACTGGAATGGCCTAGGGGAAAAGTACACATACCACTGTAATCGGGCGAGTTTCTGCTTTCAGATGCAACAGCAACTTCTCTAGTTCGTCAAACCGTTCGCGAGATATGGGAGTTTGAAGTTGAGGAATGGTTGAGAAACCATCAAAATTTTATCAAATCTGATACTCGAAACCAATAACTACTATTGCCTAGGGCAAAAATACACACACAGTTGTAATTGGGCGACTTTCTGCTTTCAGATGCAGCAGGAATTTCTCGAGTTCGTCAAACCGTTCGCGAGATATGGGAGTTTGAAGTTAAGGAGTGGTTGAGAAACCACCAAAATTTTCGCTGGTCTGATACTCGAAACCAATAACTGGAATGGCCTAGGGCAAAAGTACATATACCATTGTAATCGGACGAGTTTCTGCTTTCAGATGCAACTGGAATTTCTCTAGTTCGACAATCCGTTCGCGAGATGTGGGAGTTTGAAGTTAAGGAATGGTTGAGGAACCATCAAAATTTTCGAAAGTCTGATACTCGATACCAGTAACTGCTATGGCCTAGGACAAAAATACAAATACCATTGTAATCGGGCGAGATTATGTTTTCAGATGCAACTGGAATTTCTCGAGTTGGTAATCCGTTCGCGAGATATGGGAGTTTGAAGTTAAGGAATGGTTGAGAAATCATCAAAATTTTCGCAAGTCTGATACTCGAAACCAATAACTACTATTGCCTAGGGCAAAGATACACATACCGTTGTAATCGGGCGAGTTTCTGCTTTCAGATGCAACTGGAATTTCTCTAGTTCGACAATCCGTTCGCGAGATGTGGGAGTTTGAAGTTAAGGAATGGTTGAGAAACCATCAAAATTTTCGAAAGTCTGATACTCGAAACCAATAACTGCTGTGGCCTAGGGCAAAAATACACATACCGTTGTAATCGGGCGATCTTCTACCTTCAGATGCAACAGGACTTTCTCGAGTTCGTCAAGCCGTTCGCGAGATATGGGAGTTTGAAGTTAAGGAATGGTTGAGAAATCATCAAAATTTTCGCAAGTCTGATACTCGAAACCAATAACTACAATTGCCTAGGGCAAAAATACACACACCATTGTAATCGGGCGAGTTTCTACTTTCAGATGCAACTGGAATTTCTCTAGTTCGTCAATCCGTTCGAGAGATATGGGAGCTTGAATTTAAGGAATGGTTGAGAAACCAACAAAATTTTCGCAAGTCTGATACTCGAAACCAATAGCTGCAATGGCCTAGGGCAAAAATTCAAATACCATTGTAATCGGGCGAGATTATGCTTTCAGATGCAACTGGAATTTCTCGAGTTGGTAATCCGTTCGCGAGATATGGGAGTTTGAAGTTAAGGAATGGTTGGGAAACCTTCAATTTCCGCAAGTCTGATACTCGAAACCCATAACTGCTATGGCCTAGGGCAAAAATACAAATACCATTGTAATCGGGCGAGATTATGCTTTCAGATGCAACTGGAATTTCTCGAGTTGGTAATCCGTTCGCGAGATATGGGAGTTTGAAGTTGAGGAATGGTTGAGAAACCATCAAAATTTTCGCAAGTCTGATACTCGAAACCAATAACTACTATTGCCTAGGGCAAAAATACACATACCGTTGTAATTGGGCGAGTTTCTGCTTTCAGATGCAGCAGGAATTTCTCGAGTTCGTCAAACCGTTCGCGAGATATGGGAGTTTGAAGTTAAGGAGTGGTTGAGAAACCACCAAAATTTTCGCTGGTCTGATACTCGAAACCAATAACTGGAATGGCCTAGGGCAAAAGTACATATACCATTGTAATCGGACGAGTTTCTGCTTTCAGATGCAACTGGAATTTCTCTAGTTCGACAATCCGTTCGCGAGATGTGGGAGTTTGAAGTTAAGGAATGGTTGAGAAACCATCAAAATTTTCGAAAGTCTGATACTCGAAACCAATAACTGCTGTGGCCTAGGGCAAAAATACACATACCGTTGTAATCGGGCGATCTTCTACCTTCAGATGCAACAGGACTTTCTCGAGTTCGTCAAGCCGTTCGCGAGATATGGGAGTTTGAAGTTAAGGAATGGTTGAGAAATCATCAAAATTTTCGAAAGTCTGATACTCGAAACCAATAACTACTATTACCTAGGGCAAAAATACACATACCGTTGTAATCGGGCGATCTTCTACCTTCAGATGCAAGAGGAATTTCTCGAGTTCGTCAATCCGTTCGCGAGATATGGGAGTTTGAAGTTAAGAAATGTTTGAGAAACCATCAAAATTTTCGCAAGTCTGATGCTCGAAACCAATAAATGCTATGGCCTAGGGCAAAAATACACATACCATTGTAATCGGGCGAGATTATGCTTTTAGATGCAACTGGAATTTGTCGAGTTGGTAATCCGTTCGCGAGATATGGGAGTTTGAAGTTAAGGGATGGTTGAGAAATCATCAAAATTTTCGCAAGTCTGACACTCGAAACCAATAACTACTATTGCCTTGGGCAAAAATACACACACAGTTGTAATTGGGCGAGTTTCTGCTTTCAGATGCAGCAGGAATTTCTCGAGTTCGTCAAACCGTTCGCGAGATATGGGAGTTTGAAGTTAAGGAGTGGTAGAGAAACCACCAAAATTTTCGCTGATCTGATACTCGAAACCAATAACTGGAATGGCCTAGGGCAAAAGTACATATACCATTGTAATCGGACGAGTTTCTGCTTTCAGATGCAACTGGAATTTCTCTAGTTCGACAATCCGTTCGCGAGATGTGGGAGTTTGAAGTTAAGGAATGGTTGAGAAACCATCAAAATTTTCGAAAGTCTGATACTCGAAACCAATAACTGCTATGGCCTAGGGCAAAAATACAAATACCATTGTAATCGGGCGAGATTATATTTTCAGATGCAACTGGAATTTCTCGAGTTGGTAATCCGTTCGCGAGATATGGGAGTTTGAAGTTAAGAAATGGTTGAGAAATCATCAAAATTTTCGCAAGTCTGATACTCGAAACCAATAACTACTATTGCCTAGGGCAAAGATACACATACCGTTGTAATCGGGCGAGATTCTGCTTTCAAATGCAGCTGGAATTCCTCGAGTTCGTCAATCCGTTCGCGAGATATGGGAGTTTGAAGTTAAGGAATGGTTGAGAAACCATCAAAATTTTCGCAAAAATACAAATACCATTGTAATCGGGCGAGATTATGCTTTCAGATCCAACTGGAAATTCTCGAGTTGGTAATCCGTTCGCGAGATATGGGAGTGTGAAGTTAAGGAATGGTTGAGAAACCATCAAAATTTTCGCTGGTCTGATACTCGAATCCAATAACTGGAATGGCCTAGGGGAAAAGTACACATACCACTGTAATCGGGCGAGTTTCTGCTTTCAGGTGCAACAGCAATTTCTCTAGTTCGTCAATCCGTTCGCGAGATGTGGGAGTTTGAAGTTAAGGAATGGTTGAGAAACCATCAAAGTTTTCGCTGGTCTGATACTCGAAACCAATAACTGGAATGGCCTAGGGCAAAAGTACATATACCACTGTAATCGGACGAGTTTCTGCTTTCAGATGCAACTGGAATTTCTCTAGTTCGACAATCCGTTCGCGAGATGTGGGAGTTTGAAGTTAAGGAATGGTTGAGAAACCATCAAAATTTTCGAAAGTCTGATACTCGAAACCAATAACTGCTGTGGCCTAGGGCAAAAATACACATACCGTTGTAATCGGGCGATCTTCTACCTTCAGATGCAACAGGACTTTCTCGAGTTCGTCAAGCCGTTCGCGAGATATGGGAGTTTGAAGTTAAGGAATGGTTGAGAAATCATCAAAATTTTCGCAAGTCTGATACTCGAAACCAATAACTACAATTGCCTAGGGCAAAAATACACACACCATTGTAATCGGGCGAGTTTCTACTTTCAGATGCAACTGGAATTTCTCTAGTTCGTCAATCCGTTCGAGAGATATGGGAGCTTGAATTTAAGGAATGGTTGAGAAACCAACAAAATTTTCGCAAGTCTGATACTCGAAACCAATAGCTGCAATGGCCTAGGGCAAAAATTCAAATACCATTGTAATCGGGCGAGATTATGCTTTCAGATGCAACTGGAATTTCTCGAGTTGGTAATCCGTTCGCGAGATATGGGAGTTTGAAGTTAAGGAATGGTTGGGAAACCTTCAAAATTTCCGCAAGTCTGATACTCGAAACTAATAACTGCTATGGCCTAGGGCAAAAATACAAATACCATTGTAATCGGGCGAGATTATATTTTCAGATGCAACTGGAATTTCTCGAGTTGGTAATCCGTTCGCGAGATATGGGAGTTTGAAGTTAAGAAATGGTTGAGAAATCATCAAAATTTTCGCAAGTCTGATACTCGAAACCAATAACTACTATTGCCTAGGGCAAAGATACACATACCGTTGTAATCGGGCGAGATTCTGCTTTCAAATGCAGCTGGAATTCCTCGAGTTCGTCAATCCGTTCGCGAGATATGGGAGTTTGAAGTTAAGGAATGGTTGAGAAACCATCAAAATTTTCGCAAAAATACAAATACCATTGTAATCGGGCGAGATTATGCTTTCAGATCCAACTGGAAATTCTCGAGTTGGTAATCCGTTCGCGAGATATGGGAGTGTGAAGTTAAGGAATGGTTGAGAAACCATCAAAATTTTCGCTGGTCTGATACTCGAATCCAATAACTGGAATGGCCTAGGGGAAAAGTACACATACCACTGTAATCGGGCGAGTTTCTGCTTTCAGGTGCAACAGCAATTTCTCTAGTTCGTCAATCCGTTCGCGAGATGTGGGAGTTTGAAGTTAAGGAATGGTTGAGAAACCATCAAAATTTTCGAAAGTCTGATACTCGAAACCAATAACTGCTATGGCCTAGGGCAAAAATACAAATACCATTGTAATCGGGCGAGATTATATTTTCAGATGCAACTGGAATTTCTCGAGTTGGTAATCCGTTCGCGAGATATGGGAGTTTGAAGTTAAGAAATGGTTGAGAAATCATCAAAATTTTCGCAAGTCTGATACTCGAAACCAATAACTACTATTGCCTAGGGCAAAGATACACATACCGTTGTAATCGGGCGAGATTCTGCTTTCAAATGCAGCTGGAATTCCTCGAGTTCGACAATCCTTTCGCGAGATATGGGAGTTTGATGTTAAGGAATGGTTGAGGAACCATCAAAATTTTCGCAAGTCTGATACTCGAAACCAATAACTACTATTGCCTAGGGCAAAAATACACACACAGTTGTAATTGGGCGAGTTTCTGCTTTCAGATGCAGCAGGAATTTCTCGAGTTCGTCAATCCGTTCGCGAGATATGGGAGTTTGAAGTTAAGGAATGGTTGAGAAACCATCAAAATTTTCGCTGGTCTGATACTCGAATCCAATAACTGGAATGGCCTAGGGGAAAAGTACACATACCACTGTAATCGGGCGAGTTTCTGCTTTCAGGTGCAACAGCAATTTCTCTAGTTCGTCAATCCGTTCGCGAGATATGGGAGTTTGAATTTAAGGAATGGCTGAGAAGCCATCAAAATTTTCGCAAGTCTGATACTCGAAACCAATAACTACTATTGCCTAGGGCAAAAATACACATACCGTTGTAATCGGGCGAGATTATGCTTTTAGATGCAACTGGAATTTGTCGAGTTGGTAATCCATTCGCGAGATGTGGGAGTTTGAAGTTAAGGGATGGTTGAGAAATCATCAAAATTTTCGCAAGTCTGACACTCCAAACCAATAACTACTATTGCCTAGGGCAAAAATACACACACAGTTGTAATTGGGCGAGCTTCTACTTTCAGATGCAGCAGGAATTTCTCGAGTTCGTCAATCCGTTCGCGAGATTTGGGGGTTTGAAGTTAAGGAATGGTTGAGAAACTATCAAAATTTTCGCTGGTATGATACTCGAAAACAATAACTGGAATGGCCTAGGGGAAAAGTACACATACCGTTGTAATCGGACGAGTTTCTGCTTTCAGATGCAACTGGAATTTCTCTAGTTCGTCAATCCGTTCGCGAGATGTGGGAGTTTGAAGTTAAGGAATGGTTGAGAAACCATCAAAATTTTCGCAAGTCTGATACTCGAAACCAATAACTGCTATGGCCTAGGGCAAAAATACAAATACCATTGTAATCGGGCGAGATTATGCTTTCAGATGCAACTGGAATTTCTAGAGTTGGTAATCCGTTCGCGAGATATGGGAGTGTGAAGTCAAGGAATGGTTGAGAAATCATCAAAATTTTCGCAAGTCTGATACTCGGAACCAATAACTAGTATTGCCTAGGGCAAAAATACACATACCGTTGTAATCGATCGAGCTTCTGCTTTCTGATGCAACAGGAATTTCTCGAGTTCGTCAATCCGTTCGCGAGATATGGGAGTTTGAAGTTAAGGAATGGTTGAGAAACTATCAAAATTTTAGTAAGTCTGATACTCGAAAACAATAACTACTAATGCCTAGGTCAAAAATACACATACCGTTGTAATCGGGCGTTTTTCTACTTTCAGATGCAACAGGAATTTCTCGAGTTCGTCAATCCGTTCGCGAGATATGGGAGTTTGAACTTAAGGAATGGTTGAGAAGCCATCAAAATTTTCCCAAGTCTGACACTCGAAACCAATAACTACTATTGCCTAGGGCAAAAATACACATACCGTTGTAATCGGGCGAGCTTCTACCTTCAGATGCAACAGGAATTTCTCGAGTTCCTCAATCCGTTCACGAGATATGGGAGTTTGAACTTAAGGAATGGTTGAGAAGCAATAAATATATGGCTGGACTGATACTCGAAACCAATAACTGGAATGGCCTAGGGGAAAAGTACACACCCCATTGTAATCGGGCGAGTTTCTACTTTCAGATGCAACAGGAATTTCTCGAGTTCGTCAATCCGTTCGCGAGATATGGGAGTTTGAAGTTAAGGAATGGTTGAGATTCAATCAAAATTTTCGCAAGTCTGATACTCGAAACCAATAACTGCTATGGCCTAGGGCAAAAATACACATACCATTGTAATCGGGCGAGATTATGCTTTCAGATGCAACTAGAATTTCTCGAGTTGGTAATCCGTTCGCGAGATATGGGAGTTTGAAGTTAAGGAATGGTTGAGAAACCATCAAAATTTTCGCAAGACTGATACTCGAAACCAATAACTACTATTGCCTAGGGCAAAAATACACATACCGTTGTAATCGGGCGAGCTTCTACATTCAGATGCAGCAGGAATTTCTCGAGTTCGTAAATTCGTTCGCGAGATATGGGAGTTTGAACGTTAAGGAATGGTTGAGAAACCATCAAAATTTTAGCAAATCTGATACTCGAAACCAATAACTACAAATGCCTAGGGGAAAAATACACACATCGCTGTAACCGGGCGAGTTTCTACTTGCAGATGCAACAGGAATTTCTCCAGTGCGTCAATCCGTTCGCGAGATATGGGGGTTTGAAGTTAAGGAATGCCTGAGAAACCATCAAAATTTTCGCAATTCTGATGCTAGAAACGAATAATCGGAGTGGCCTAGGGTAAAAATACACATACCGTTGTAATCGGGAGAGTTTGTACTTTCAGATGCAACAGGAATTTCTCGAGTTCGTCAATCCGTCCGCTAGATATGGGAGTTTGATGTTAAGGAATGGTTGGGAAACCATCAAAATTTTCGCAAGTCTGATATTCGAAACCAATAACTACAAAGGCCAAGGGGAAAAATACGCATACCGTTGTAATCGGGAGAGTTTGTACTTTCAGATGCATGGAAATTTTTCGGATTCGTCAATCCGTTCGCGAAATATCGGAGTTTGGAGTTAAGAGATGGTTGAGAAACCACCAAAATTTTCGCAATTCTGATGCTAGAAACGAATAACTGGAATGGCCTAGGGGAAAAGTACACACACCTTTGTAATCAGGCGAGTTTCTACTTTCAGATGGAACAGGAATTTCTCGAGTTCGACAATCCGTTCGCGAGATATGGGAGTTTGATGTTAAGGAATGGTTGAGGAACCATCAAAATTTTCGCAAGTCTGATACTCGAAACCAATAACTACTATTGCCTAGGGCAAAGATACGCATACCGTTGTAATCGGGCGAGATTCTGCTTTCAGATGCAGCTGGAATTCCTCGAGTTCGTCAATCCGTTCGCGAGATATGGGAGTTTGAAGTTAAGGAATGGTTGAGAAACCATCAAAATTTTCGCTGGTCTGATACTCGAAACCAATAACTGGAATGGCCTAAGGGAAAAGTACACACACCACTGTAATCGGGCGAGTTTCTGCTTTCAGATGCAACTGGAATTTCTCTAGTTCGTCAATCCGTTCGCGAGATATGGGAGTTTGAAGTTAAGGAATGTTTGAGAAACCATCAAAATTTTCGCAAGTCTGATACTCGAAACCAATAACTACTATGGCCTGGGGCAAAAATACAAATACCATTGTAATCGGGCGAGATTATGCTTTCAGATGCAACTGGAATTTCTCGAGTTGGTAATCCGTTCGCGAGATATGGGAGTTTGAAGTTAAGGGATGGTTGAGAAATCATCAAAATTTTCGCAAGTCTGACACTCCAAACCAATAACTACTATTGCCTAGGGCAAAAATACACACACGGTGGTAATTGGGCGAGTTTCTGCTTTCAGATGCAGCAGGAATTTCTCGAGTTCGTCAATCCGTTCGCGAGATATGGGAGTTTGAAGTTAAGGAATGGTTGAGAAACCATCAAAATTTTCGCTGGTCTGATACTCGAAACCAATAACTGGAATGGCCTAGGGGAAAAGTACACATACCACTGTAATCGGGCGAGTTTCTGCTTTCAGATGCAACAGCAACTTCTCTAGTTCGTCAATCCGTTCGCGAGATATGGGAGTTTGAATTTAAGGAATGGTTGAGAAGCCATCGAAATTTTCGCAAGTCTGATACTCGAAACCAATAACTACTATTGCCTAGGGCAAAAATACACATACCGTTGTAATCGGGCGAGCTTCTACCTTCAGATGCAACAGGACTTTCTCGAGTTCGTCAAGCCGTTCGCGAGATATGGGAGTTTGAAGTTAAGGAATGGTTGAGAAATCATCAAAATTTTCGCAAGTCTGATACTCGAAACCAATAACTACAATTGCCTAGGGCAAAAATACAAACACCGTTGTAATCGGGTGAGTTTCTACTTTCAGATGCAACTGGAATTTCTCGAGTTCGTCAAACCGTTCGCGAGATATGGGAGTTTGAAGTTAAGGAGTGGTTGAGAAACCACCAAAATTTTCGCTGGTCTGATACTCGAAACCAATAACTGGAATGGCCTAGGGCAAAAGTACATATACCATTGTAATCGGACGAGTTTCTGCTCTCAGATGCAACTGGAATTTCTCTAGTTCGACAATCCGTTCGCGAGATGTGGGAGTTTGAAGTTAAGGAATGGTTGAGAAACCATCAAAATTTTCGAAAGTCTGATACTCGAAACCAATAACTGCTGTGGCCTAGGGCAAAAATACACATACCGTTGTAATCGGGCGATCTTCTACCTTCAGATGCAACAGGACTTTCTCGAGTTCGTCAAGCCGTTCGCGAGATATGGGAGTTTGAAGTTAAGGAATGGTTGAGAAATCATCAAAATTTTCGAAAGTCTGATACTCGAAACCAATAACTACTATTACCTAGGGCAAAAATACACATACCATTGTAATCGGGCGAGATTATGCTTTTAGATGCAACTGGAATTTGTCGAGTTGGTAATCCGTTCGCGAGATATGGGAGTTTGAAGTTAAGGGATGGTTGAGAAATCATCAAAATTTTCGCAAGTCTGATACTCGGAACCAATAACTAGTATTGCCTAGGGCAAAAATACACATACCGTTGTAATCGATCGAGCTTCTGCTTTCTGATGCAACAGGAATTTCTCGAGTTCGTCAATCCGTTCGCGAGATATGGGAGTTTGAAGTTAAGGAATGGTTGAGAAACTATCAAAATTTTAGTAAGTCTGATACTCGAAACCAATAACTACTAATGCCTAGGTCAAAAATACACATACCGTTGTAATCGGGCGTTTTTCTACTTTCAGATGCAACAGGAATTTCTCGAGTTCGTCAATCCGTTCGCGAGATATGGGAGTTTGAACTTAAGGAATGGTTGAGAAGCCATCAAAATTTTCCCAAGTCTGACACTCGAAACCAATAACTACTATTGCCTAGGGCAAAAATACACATACCGTTGTAATCGGGCGAGCTTCTACCTTCAGATGCAACAGGAATTTCTCGAGTTCCTCAATCCGTTCACGAGATATGGGAGTTTGAACTTAAGGAATGGTTGAGAAGCAATAAATATATGGCTGGACTGATACTCGAAACCAATAACTGGAATGGCCTAGGGGAAAAGTACACACCCCATTGTAATCGGGCGAGTTTCTACTTTCAGATGCAACAGGAATTTCTCGAGTTCGTCAATCCGTTCGCGAGATATGGGAGTTTGAAGTTAAGGAATGGTTGAGAAACCATCAAAATTTTCGCTGGTCTGATACTCGAATCCAATAACTGGAATGGCCTAGGGGAAAAGTACACATACCACTGTAATCGGGCGAGTTTCTGCTTTCAGGTGCAACAGCAATTTCTCTAGTTCGTCAATCCGTTCGCGAGATATGGGAGTTTGAATTTAAGGAATGGTTGAGAAGCCATCAAAATTTTCGCAAGTCTGATACTCGAAACCAATAACTACTATTGCCTAGGGCAAAAATACACATACCGTTGTAATCGGGCGAGATTATGCTTTTAGATGCAACTGGAATTTGTCGAGTTGGTAATCCATTCGCGAGATGTGGGAGTTTGAAGTTAAGGGATGGTTGAGAAATCATCAAAATTTTCGCAAGTCTGACACTCCAAACCAATAACTACTATTGCCTAGGGCAAAAATACACACACAGTTGTAATTGGGCGAGCTTCTACTTTCAGATGCAGCAGGAATTTCTCGAGTTCGTCAATCCGTTCGCGAGATTTGGGGGTTTGAAGTTAAGGAATGGTTGAGAAACTATCAAAATTTTCGCTGGTATGATACTCGAAAACAATAACTGGAATGGCCTAGGGGAAAAGTACACATACCGTTGTAATCGGACGAGTTTCTGCTTTCAGATGCAACTGGAATTTCTCTAGTTCGTCAATCCGTTCGCGAGATGTGGGAGTTTGAAGTTAAGGAATGGTTGAGAAACCATCAAAATTTTCGCAAGTCTGATACTCGAAACCAATAACTGCTATGGCCTAGGGCAAAAATACAAATACCATTGTAATCGGGCGAGATTATGCTTTCAGATGCAACTGGAATTTCTAGAGTTGGTAATCCGTTCGCGAGATATGGGAGTGTGAAGTCAAGGAATGGTTGAGAAATCATCAAAATTTTCGCAAGTCTGATACTCGGAACCAATAACTAGTATTGCCTAGGGCAAAAATACACATACCGTTGTAATCGATCGAGCTTCTGCTTTCTGATGCAACAGGAATTTCTCGAGTTCGTCAATCCGTTCGCGAGATATGGGAGTTTGAAGTTAAGGAATGGTTGAGAAACTATCAAAATTTTAGTAAGTCTGATACTCGAAACCAATAACTACTAATGCCTAGGTCAAAAATACACATACCGTTGTAATCGGGCGTTTTTCTACTTTCAGATGCAACAGGAATTTCTCGAGTTCGTCAATCCGTTCGCGAGATATGGGAGTTTGAACTTAAGGAATGGTTGAGAAGCCATCAAAATTTTCCCAAGTCTGACACTCGAAACCAATAACTACTATTGCCTAGGGCAAAAATACACATACCGTTGTAATCGGGCGAGCTTCTACCTTCAGATGCAACAGGAATTTCTCGAGTTCCTCAATCCGTTCACGAGATATGGGAGTTTGAACTTAAGGAATGGTTGAGAAGCAATAAATATATGGCTGGACTGATACTCGAAACCAATAACTGGAATGGCCTAGGGGAAAAGTACACACCCCATTGTAATCGGGCGAGTTTCTACTTTCAGATGCAACAGGAATTTCTCGAGTTCGTCAATCCGTTCGCGAGATATGGGAGTTTGAAGTTAAGGAATGGTTGAGATTCAATCAAAATTTTCGCAAGTCTGATACTCGAAACCAATAACTGCTATGGCCTAGGGCAAAAATACACATACCATTGTAATCGGGCGAGATTATGCTTTCAGATGCAACTAGAATTTCTCGAGTTGGTAATCCGTTCGCGAGATATGGGAGTTTGAAGTTAAGGAATGGTTGAGAAACCATCAAAATTTTCGCAAGACTGATACTCGAAACCAATAACTACTATTGCCTAGGGCAAAAATACACATACCGTTGTAATCGGGCGAGCTTCTACATTCAGATGCAGCAGGAATTTCTCGAGTTCGTAAATTCGTTCGCGAGATATGGGAGTTTGAACGTTAAGGAATGGTTGAGAAACCATCAAAATTTTAGCAAATCTGATACTCGAAACCAATAACTACAAATGCCTAGGGGAAAAATACACACATCGCTGTAACCGGGCGAGTTTCTACTTGCAGATGCAACAGGAATTTCTCCAGTGCGTCAATCCGTTCGCGAGATATGGGGGTTTGAAGTTAAGGAATGCCTGAGAAACCATCAAAATTTTCGCAATTCTGATGCTAGAAACGAATAATCGGAGTGGCCTAGGGTAAAAATACACATACCGTTGTAATCGGGAGAGTTTGTACTTTCAGATGCAACAGGAATTTCTCGAGTTCGTCAATCCGTCCGCTAGATATGGGAGTTTGATGTTAAGGAATGGTTGGGAAACCATCAAAATTTTCGCAAGTCTGATATTCGAAACCAATAACTACAAAGGCCAAGGGGAAAAATACGCATACCGTTGTAATCGGGAGAGTTTGTACTTTCAGATGCATGGAAATTTTTCGGATTCGTCAATCCGTTCGCGAAATATCGGAGTTTGGAGTTAAGAGATGGTTGAGAAACCACCAAAATTTTCGCAATTCTGATGCTAGAAACGAATAACTGGAATGGCCTAGGGGAAAAGTACACACACCTTTGTAATCAGGCGAGTTTCTACTTTCAGATGGAACAGGAATTTCTCGAGTTCGACAATCCGTTCGCGAGATATGGGAGTTTGATGTTAAGGAATGGTTGAGGAACCATCAAAATTTTCGCAAGTCTGATACTCGAAACCAATAACTACTATTGCCTAGGGCAAAGATACGCATACCGTTGTAATCGGGCGAGATTCTGCTTTCAGATGCAGCTGGAATTCCTCGAGTTCGTCAATCCGTTCGCGAGATATGGGAGTTTGAAGTTAAGGAATGGTTGAGAAACCATCAAAATTTTCGCTGGTCTGATACTCGAAACCAATAACTGGAATGGCCTAAGGGAAAAGTACACACACCACTGTAATCGGGCGAGTTTCTGCTTTCAGATGCAACTGGAATTTCTCTAGTTCGTCAATCCGTTCGCGAGATATGGGAGTTTGAAGTTAAGGAATGTTTGAGAAACCATCAAAATTTTCGCAAGTCTGATACTCGAAACCAATAACTACTATGGCCTGGGGCAAAAATACAAATACCATTGTAATCGGGCGAGATTATGCTTTCAGATGCAACTGGAATTTCTCGAGTTGGTAATCCGTTCGCGAGATATGGGAGTTTGAAGTTAAGGGATGGTTGAGAAATCATCAAAATTTTCGCAAGTCTGACACTCCAAACCAATAACTACTATTGCCTAGGGCAAAAATACACACACGGTGGTAATTGGGCGAGTTTCTGCTTTCAGATGCAGCAGGAATTTCTCGAGTTCGTCAATCCGTTCGCGAGATATGGGAGTTTGAAGTTAAGGAATGGTTGAGAAACCATCAAAATTTTCGCTGGTCTGATACTCGAAACCAATAACTGGAATGGCCTAGGGGAAAAGTACACATACCACTGTAATCGGGCGAGTTTCTGCTTTCAGATGCAACAGCAACTTCTCTAGTTCGTCAATCCGTTCGCGAGATATGGGAGTTTGAATTTAAGGAATGGTTGAGAAGCCATCGAAATTTTCGCAAGTCTGATACTCGAAACCAATAACTACTATTGCCTAGGGCAAAAATACACATACCGTTGTAATCGGGCGAGCTTCTACCTTCAGATGCAACAGGACTTTCTCGAGTTCGTCAAGCCGTTCGCGAGATATGGGAGTTTGAAGTTAAGGAATGGTTGAGAAATCATCAAAATTTTCGCAAGTCTGATACTCGAAACCAATAACTACAATTGCCTAGGGCAAAAATACACACACCGTTGTAATCGGGTGAGTTTCTACTTTCAGATGCAACTGGAATTTCTCGAGTTCGTCAAACCGTTCGCGAGATATGGGAGTTTGAAGTTAAGGAGTGGTTGAGAAACCACCAAAATTTTCGCTGGTCTGATACTCGAAACCAATAACTGGAATGGCCTAGGGCAAAAGTACATATACCATTGTAATCGGACGAGTTTCTGCTCTCAGATGCAACTGGAATTTCTCTAGTTCGACAATCCGTTCGCGAGATGTGGGAGTTTGAAGTTAAGGAATGGTTGAGAAACCATCAAAATTTTCGAAAGTCTGATACTCGAAACCAATAACTGCTGTGGCCTAGGGCAAAAATACACATACCGTTGTAATCGGGCGATCTTCTACCTTCAGATGCAACAGGACTTTCTCGAGTTCGTCAAGCCGTTCGCGAGATATGGGAGTTTGAAGTTAAGGAATGGTTGAGAAATCATCAAAATTTTCGAAAGTCTGATACTCGAAACCAATAACTACTATTACCTAGGGCAAAAATACACATACCATTGTAATCGGGCGAGATTATGCTTTTAGATGCAACTGGAATTTGTCGAGTTGGTAATCCGTTCGCGAGATATGGGAGTTTGAAGTTAAGGGATGGTTGAGAAATCATCAAAATTTTCGCAAGTCTGACACTCGAAACCAATAACTACTATTGCCTTGGGCAAAAATACACACACAGTTGTAATTGGGCGAGTTTCTGCTTTCAGATGCAGTAGGAATTTCTCGAATTCGTCAATCCGTTCGCGAGATATGGGAGTTTGAAGTTAAGGAATGGTTGAGAAACCATCAAAATTTTCGCTGGTCTGATACTCGAAACCAATAACTGGAATGGCCTAGGGGAAAAGTACACTTACCACTGTAATCGGGCGAGTTTCTGCTTTCAGGTGCAACAGCAATTTCTCTAGTTCGTCAATCCGTTCGCGAGATATGGGAGTTTGAATTTAAGGAATGGTTGAGAAGCCATCGAAATTTTCGCAAGTCTGATACTCGAAACCAATAACTACTATTGCCTAGGGCAAAAATACACATACCGTTGTAATCGGGCGAGCTTCTACCTTCAGATGCAACAGGACTTTCTCGAGTTCGTCAAGCCGTTCGCGAGATATGGGAGTTTGAAGTTAAGGAATGGTTGAGAAACCATCAAAATTTTCGCTGGTCTGATACTCGAAACCAATAACTGGAATGGCCTAGGGCAAAAGTACATATACCACTGTAATCGGACGAGTTTCTGCTTTCAGATGCAACTGGAATTTCTCTAGTTCGAAAATCCGTTCGCGAGATGTGGGAGTTAGAAGTTAAGGAATGGTTGAGAAACCATCAAAATTTTCGAAAGTCTGATACTCGAAACCAATAACTGCTGTGGCCTAGGGCAAAAATACACATACCGTTGTAATCGGGCGATCTTCTACCTTCAGATGCAACAGGACTTTCTCGAGTTCGTCAAGCCGTTCGCGAGATATGGGAGTTTGAAGTTAAGGAATGGTTGAGAAATCATCAAAATTTTCGCAAGTCTGATACTCGAAACCAATAACTACAATTGCCTAGGGCAAAAATACACACACCATTGTAATCGGGCGAGTTTCTACTTTCAGATGCAACTGGAATTTCTCTAGTTCGTCAATCCGTTCGAGAGATATGGGAGCTTGAATTTAAGGAATGGTTGAGAAACCAACAAAATTTTCGCAAGTCTGATACTCGAAACCAATAGCTGCAATGGCCTAGGGCAAAAATTCAAATACCATTGTAATCGGGCGAGATTATGCTTTCAGATGCAACTGGAATTTCTCGAGTTGGTAATCCGTTCGCGAGATATGGGAGTTTGAAGTTAAGGAATGGTTGGGAAACCTTCAAAATTTCCGCAAGTCTGATACTCGAAACCCATAACTGCTATGGCCTAGGGCAAAAATACAAATATCATTGTAATCGGGCGAGATTATGCTTTCAGATGCAACTGGAATTTCTCGAGTTGGTAATCCGTTCGCGAGATATGGGAGTTTGAAGTTGAGGAATGGTTGAGAAACCATCAAAATTTTCGAAAGTCTGATACTCGAAACCAATAACTGCTGTGGCCTAGGGCAAAAATACACATACCGTTGTAATCGGGCGATCTTCTACCTTCAGATGCAACAGGACTTTCTCGAGTTCGTCAAGCCGTTCGCGAGATATGGGAGTTTGAAGTTAAGGAATGGTTGAGAAATCATCAAAATTTTCGAAAGTCTGATACTCGAAACCAATAACTACTATTACCTAGGGCAAAAATACACATACCGTTGTAATCGGGCGATCTTCTACCTTCAGATGCAAGAGG
Organism: Ptiloglossa arizonensis; assembly: GCF_051014685.1. Taxonomy (NCBI): domain Eukaryota; kingdom Metazoa; phylum Arthropoda; class Insecta; order Hymenoptera; family Colletidae; genus Ptiloglossa; species Ptiloglossa arizonensis. The sequence goes on along the minus strand of NW_027478765.1, from coordinate 194,072 downwards.
AATTTCTCGAGTTCGTCAATCCGTTCGCGAGATATGGGAGTTTGAAGTTAAGAAATGGTTGAGAAACCATCAAAATTTTCGCAAGTCTGATGCTCGAAACCAATAAATGCTATGGCCTAGGGCAAAAATACACATACCATTGTAATCGGGCGAGATTATGCTTTTAGATGCAACTGGAATTTGTCGAGTTGGTAATCCGTTCGCGAGATATGGGAGTTTGAAGTTAAGGGATGGTTGAGAAATCATCAAAATTTTCGCAAGTCTGACACTCGAAACCAATAACTACTATTGCCTTGGGCAAAAATACACACACAGTTGTAATTGGGCGAGTTTCTGCTTTCAGATGCAGTAGGAATTTCTCGAATTCGTCAATCCGTTCGCGAGATATGGGAGTTTGAAGTTAAGGAATGGTTGAGAAACCATCAAAATTTTCGCTGGTCTGATACTCGAAACCAATAACTGGAATGGCCTAGGGGAAAAGTACACATACCACTGTAATCGGGCGAGTTTCTGCTTTCAGGTGCAACAGCAATTTCTCTAGTTCGTCAATCCGTTCGCGAGATATGGGAGTTTGAATTTAAGGAATGGTTGAGAAGCCATCAAAATTTTCGCAAGTCTGATACTCGAAACCAATAACTACTCTTGCCTAGGGCAAAAATACACATACCGTTGTAATCGGGCGAGCTTCTACTTTCAGATGCATTGATTGTCTACCAGCTTCCCGGGCGCCAAGTGCGCAAGCTGTGTCGTACCAAGGCTTTCGCCTAAACCGAACGGTGTTGGGGCTAGCTTGCAACCGCTGCCAGGGGTCACGCACGTAGATGTTTTGTGCGGCGGGGCTCGGAAAAACCCCTCCTTCACCGCTCAGGGTCATCAGGAGAGTAGACTGTCCCGCTAGGGAAGTGATCTACTTAGTCATCTCGCCAGTGATTCTATGCGAGCACAGTGATCAGTAGCGAGACGTATCCAGCGGGGGCCACGGGGAGGCGAGATCACTAGCTCGAGGCTCAGTCTCGTACGGGCTCGCGGATCTTTGAGCGAGTGTTTGACGTCGGGTGCCGTAGCACCCGGTGTCACCCGTCATGGCACACTTCTTCCTGATGGAAGCAGTGCCCGTGATACCATGTCCGGGGGCTGGTCTCTGCTGTAAGAAGGCTGTTATGTCTTATTTCTATTTTGTTATATGGCGTTGCGGTTACCTTGTCTCTCGGGATCCCATTGCTCTGGTTGCGAAGGTGTGCAGTAGGTGATACGTGTCCTTACGCGTCAGTTCCGGCAGTGTGCAGGGCCATTGGATGTTGGCTCGGGTAACGTTATCTCTCAGTGTCTTTCGTTCCTCGTCGTGGTTAGGGCAGTGGAAGATGACGTGTTTTACTGTGTCTCTTTGTCCACAGCTGCATATGTCGTCGTCACAGATGCCGAGTTGGTGTAGTTTTTCCTTTATTTTACCGTGCCCGGTCAGGAGTTGCATAGTATAGTAATTTGGCTTTATCCATGTTGCCTTTATTCTTTGCTGTACGTCGTCGAAGAACTCGAACGTACTTCTTCCTTTGGTTGTGTGTTTCCAGTTTGTTTGCCATGTGTCAATGGTTTGTGCTTTTATTTGTGCCTTTATCTGGTTGATTTTTACTTTATCCGGTTCGCCTTCCAATGGTGTGAATTGGAGTTGTCCTATTGTGAATTCTTCGTTGACTTTCAGATGCAGCAGGAATTTCTCGAGTTCGTCAATCCGTTCGCGAGATTTGGGGGTTTGAAGTTAAGGAATGGTTGAGAAACTATCAAAATTTTCGCTGGTCTGATACTCGAAAACAATAACTGGAATTGCCTAGCGGAAAAGTACACATACCATTGTAATCGAACGAGTTTCTGCTTTCAGATGCAACTGGAATTTCTCTAGTTCGTCAATCCGTTCGCGAGATATGGGAGTTTGAATTTAAGGAATGGTTGAGAAACCATCAAAATTTTCGCTGGTCTGATACTGGAAACCAATAAGTGGAATGGCCTAGGTGAAAAGTACACATACCACTGTAATCGGGCGAGTTTCTGCTTTCAGATGCAACTGGAATTTCTCTAGTTCGTCAATCCGTTCGCGAGATATGGGACTTTGAAGTTAAGGAATGGTTGAGAAACCATCAAAATTTTCGCAAGTCTGATACTCGAAACCTATAACTACTATGGCCTAGGGCAAAAATACAAATACCATTGTAATCGGGCGAGATTATGCTTTCAGATGCAACTGGAATTTCTCGAGTTGGTAATCCGTTCGCGAGATATGGGAGTTTGAAGTTAAGGAATGGTTGAGAAATCATCAAAATTTTCGCAAGTCTGATACTCGAAACCAATAACTACTATTACCTAGGGCAAAAATACACATACCGTTGTAATCGGGCGATCTTCTACCTTCAGATGCAAGAGGAATTTCTCGAGTTCGTCAATCCGTTCGCGAGATATGGGAGTTTGAAGTTAAGAAATGGTTGAGAAACCATCAAAATTTTCGCAAGTCTGATGCTCGAAACCAATAAATGCTATGGCCTAGGGCAAAAATACACATACCATTGTAATCGGGCGAGATTATGCTTTTAGATGCAACTGGAATTTGTCGAGTTGGTAATCCGTTCGCGAGATATGGGAGTTTGAAGTTAAGGGATGGTTGAGAAATCATCAAAATTTTCGCAAGTCTGACACTCGAAACCAATAACTACTATTGCCTAGGGCAAAAATACACATACCGTTGTAATCGGGCGATCTTCTACCTTCAGATGCAAGAGGAATTTCTCGAGTTCGTCAATCCGTTCGCGAGATATGGGAGTTTGAAATTAAGAAATGGTTGAGAAACCATCAAAATTTTCGCAAGTCTGATGCTCGAAACCAATAAATGCTATGGCCTAGGGCAAAAATACACACACAGTTGTAATTGGGCGAGTTTCTGCTTTCAGATGCAGCAGGAATTTCTCGAGTTCGTCAATCCGTTCGCGAGATATGGGAGTTTGAAGATAAGGAATGGTTGAGAAGCCATCAAAATTTTCGCTGGTCTGATACTCGAAACCAATAACTGGAATGGCCTAGGGGAAAAGTACACATACCACTGTAATCGGGCGAGTTTCTGCTTTCAGGTGCAACAGCAATTTCTCTAGTTCGTCAATCCGTTCGCGAGGTATGGGAGTTTGAATTTAAGGAATGGTTGAGAAGCCATCAAAATTTTCGCAAGTCTGATACTCGAAACCAATAACTACTCTTGCCTAGGGCAAAAATACACATACCCTTGTAATCGGGCGAGCTTCTACTTTCAGATGCAGCAGGAATTTCTCGAGTTCGTCAATCCGTTCGCGAGATTTGGGGGTTTGAATTTAAGGAATGGTTGAGAAACCATCAAAATTTTCGCTGGTCTGATACTCGAAACCAATAACTGGAATGGCCTAGGGGAAAAGTACACATACCACTGTAATCGGGCGAGTTTCTGCTTTCAGATGCAACTGGAATTTCTCTAGTTCGTCAATCCGTTCGCGAGATATGGGACTTTGAAGTTAAGGAATGGTTGAGAAATCATCAAAATTTTCGCAAGTCTGATACTCGAAACCAATAACTACTATTACCTAGGGCAAAAATACACATACCGTTGTAATCGGGCGATCTTCTACCTTCAGATGCAAGAGGAATTTCTCGAGTTCGTCAATCCGTTCGCGAGATATGGGAGTTTGAATTTAAGAAATGGTTGAGAAACCATCAAAATTTTCGCAAGTCTGATGCTCGAAACCAATAAATGCTATGGCCTAGGGCAAAAATACACATAACATTGTAATCGGGCGAGATTATGCTTTTAGATGCAACTGGAATTTGTCGAGTTGGTAATCCGTTCGCGAGATATGGGAGTTTGAAGTTAAGGGATGGTTGAGAAATCATCAAAATTTTCGCAAGTCTGATACTCGAAACCAATAACTGCTATTGCCTAGGGCAAAAATACACACACCGTTGTAATTGGGCGAGTTTCTGCTTTCAGATGCAGCAGGAATTTCTCGAGTTCGTCAATCCGTTCGCGAGATATGGGAGTTTGAAGTTAAGGAATGGTTGAGAAGCCATCAAAATTTTCGCTGGTCTGATACTCGAAACCAATAACTGGAATGGCCTAGGGGAAAAGTACACATACCACTGTAATCGGGCGAGTTTCTGCTTTCAGGTGCAACAGCAATTTCTCTAGTTCGTCAATCCGTTCGCGAGGTATGGGAGTTTGAATTTAAGGAATGGTTGAGAAGCCACCAAAATTTTCGCAAGTCTGATACTCGAAACCAATAACTACTATTAACTAGGGCAAAAATACACATACCCTTGTAATCGGGCGAGCTTCTACTTTCAGATGCAGCAGGAATTTCTCGAGTTCGTCAATCCGTTCGCGAGATTTGGGGGTTTGAATTTAAGGAATGGTTGAGAAACCATCAAAATTTTCGCTGGTCTGATACTCGAAACCAATAACTGGAATGGCCTAGGGGAAAAGTACACATACCACTGTAATCGGGCGAGTTTCTGCTTTCAGATGCAACTGGAATTTCTCTAGTTCGTCAATCCGTTCGCGAGATATGGGAGTTTGAAGTTAAGGAATGGTTGAGAAACCATCAAAATTTTCGCAAGTCTGATGCTCGAAACCAATAACTGCTATGGCCTAGGGCAAAAATACACATACCATTGTAATCGGGCGAGATTATGCTTTTAGATGCAACTGGAATTTCTCGAGTTGGTAATCCGTTCGCGAGATATGGGAGTTTGAAGTTAAGGGATGGTTGAGAAATCATCAAAATTTTCGCAAGTCTGATACTCGAAACCAATAACTACTATTGCCTAGGGCAAAAATACACACACCGTTGTAATTGGGCGAGTTTCTGCTTTCAGATGCAGCAGGAATTTCTCGAGATCGTCAATCCGTTCGCGAGATATGGGAGTTTGAAGTTAAGGAATGGTTGAGAAACCATCAAAATTTTCGCAAGTCTGATACTCGAAACCAATAACTGCTATGGCCTAGGGCAAAAATACACATGCCACTGTAATCGGGCGAGTTTCTGCTTTCAGATGCAACAGGAATTTCTCGAGATCGTCAATCCGTTCGCGAGATATAGGAGTTTGAAGTTACGGATTGGTTGAGAAACCATGAAAATTTTAGTAAGTCTGATACTCGAAACCAATAACCACTTTGTCCTAGGGCAAAAATACACACAGCATTGTAATCGGGCGAGTTTCTACTTTCAGATGCAAAAGGAATTTCTCGAGTTCGTCAATCCGTTCGCTAGATATGGGAGTTTGAAATTAAGGAATGGTTGAGAAACCATCAAAATGTTCGCTGGTCTGATACTCGAAACCAATAACTGGAATGGCCTAGGGGAAAAGTACACATACCACTGTAATCGGGCGAGTTTCTGCTTTCAGGTGCAACAGCAATTTCTCTAGTTCGTCAATCCGTTCGCGAGGTATGGGAGTTTGAATTTAAGGAATGGTTGAGAAGCCATCAAAATTTTCGCAAGTCTGATACTCGAAACCAATAACTACTATTGCCTAGGGCAAAAATACACATACCCTTGTAATCGGGCGAGCTTCTACTTTCAGATGCAGCAGGAATTTCTCGAGTTCGTCAATCCGTTCGCGAGATTTGGGGGTTTGAATTTAAGGAATGGTTGAGAAACCATCAAAATTTTCGCTGGTCTGATACTCGAAACCAATAACTGGAATGGCCTAGGGGAAAAGTACACATACCACTGTAATCGGGCGAGTTTCTGCTTTCAGATGCAACTGGAATTTCTCTAGTTCGTCAATCCGTTCGCGAGATATGGGAGTTTGAAGTTAAGGAATGGTTGAGAAACCATCAAAATTTTCGCAAGTCTGATGCTCGAAACCAATAACTGCTATGGCCTAGGGCAAAAATACACATACCATTGTAATCGGGCGAGATTATGCTTTTAGATGCAACTGGAATTTCTCGAGTTGGTAATCCGTTCGCGAGATATGGGAGTTTGAAGTTAAGGGATGGTTGAGAAATCATCAAAATTTTCGCAAGTCTGATACTCGAAACCAATAACTACTATTGCCTAGGGCAAAAATACACACACCGTTGTAATTGGGCGAGTTTCTGCTTTCAGATGCAGCAGGAATTTCTCGAGTTCGTCAATCCGTTCGCGAGATATGGGAGTTTGAAGTTAAGGAATGGTTGAGAAGCCATCAAAATTTTCGCTGGTCTGATACTCGAAACCAATAACTACTATTGCCTAGGGCAAAAATACACTTACCGTTGTAATCGGGCGATCTTCTACCTTCAGATGCAACAGGAATTTCTCGAGTTCGTCAATCCGTTCGCGAGATATGGGAGTTTGAAGTTAAGGAATGGTTGAGAAACCATCAAAATTTTCGCAAGTCTGATACTCGAAACCAATAACTGCTATGGCCTAGGGCAAAAATACACATAGCATTGTAATCGGGCGAGATTATGCTTTCAGATGCAACTGGAATTTCTCGAGTTGGTAATCCGTTCGCGAGATATGGGAGTTTGAAGTTAAGGAATGGTTGAGAAATCATCAATATTTCGCAAGTCTGAGACTCGAAAACAATAACTACTATTGCCTAGGGCAAAAATACACATACCGTTGTAATCGATCGAGTTTCTGCTTTCAGATGCAACAGGAATTTCTCGAGTTCGTCAATCCGTTCACGAAATATGGGAGTTTGAAGTTACGGAATGGTTGAGAAACCATCAAAATTTTAGTAAGTCTGATACTCGAAACCAATAACTACTATGGCCTAGGGCAAAAATACACATGCCACTGTATTCGGGCGAGTTTCTGCTTTCAGATGCAACAGGAATTTCTCGAGATCGTCAATCCGTTCGCGAGATATAGGAGTTTGAAGTTACGGATTGGTTGAGAAACCATGAAAATTTTAGTAAGTCTGATACTCGAAACCAATAACCACTTTGTCCTAGGGCAAAAATACACACAGCATTGTAATCGGGCGAGTTTCTACTTTCAGATGCAAAAGGAATTTCTCGAGTTCGTCAATCCGTTCGCTAGATATGGGAGTTTGAAATTAAGGAATGGTTGAGAAACCATCAAAATGTTCGCTGGTCTGATACTCGAAACCAATAACTGGAATGGCCTAGGGGAAAAGTACACATACCACTGTAATCGGGCGAGTTTCTGCTTTTAGGTGCAACAGCAATTTCTCTAGTTCGTCAATCCGTTCGCGAGGTATGGGAGTTTGAATTTAAGGAATGGTTGAGAAGCCATCAAAATTTTCGCAAGTCTGATACTCGAAACCAATAACTACTATAGCCTAGGGCAAAAATACACATACCCTTGTAATCGGGCGAGCTTCTACTTTCAGATGCAGCAGGAATTTCTCGAGTTCGTCAATCCGTTCGCGAGATTTGGGGGTTTGAATTTAAGGAATGGTTGAGAAACCATCAAAATTTTCGCTGGTCTGATACTCGAAACCAATAACTGGAATGGCCTAGGGGAAAAGTACACATACCACTGTAATCGGGCGAGTTTCTGCTTTCAGATGCAACTGGAATTTCTCTAGTTCGTCAATCCGTTCGCGAGATATGGGAGTTTGAAGTTAAGGAATGGTTGAGAAACCATCAAAATTTTCGCAAGTCTGATGCTCGAAACCAATAACTGCTATGGCCTAGGGCAAAAATACACATACCATTGTAATCGGGCGAGATTATGCTTTTAGATGCAACTAGAATTTCTCGAGTTGGTAATCCGTTCGCGAGATATGGGAGTTTGAAGTTAAGGGATAGTTGAGAAATCATCAAAATTTTCGCAAGTCTGATACTCGAAACCAATAACTACTATTGCCTAGGGCAAAAATACACACACCGTTGTAATTGGGCGAGTTTCTGCTTTCAGATGCAGCAGGAATTTCTCGAGTTCGTCAATCCGTTCGCGAGATATGGGAGTTTGAAGTTAAGGAATGGTTGAGAAGCCATCAAAATTTTCGCTGGTCTGATACTCGAAACCAATAACTACTATTGCCTAGGGCAAAAATACACTTACCGTTGTAATCGGGCGATCTTCTACCTTCAGATGCAACAGGAATTTCTCGAGTTCGTCAATCCGTTCGCGAGATATGGGAGTTTGAAGTTAAGGAATGGTTGAGAAACCATCAAAATTTTCGCAAGTCTGATACTCGAAACCAATAACTGCTATGGCCTAGGGCAAAAATACACATAGCATTGTAATCGGGCGAGATTATGCTTTCAGATGCAACTGGAATTTCTCGAGTTGGTAATCCGTTCGCGAGATATGGGAGTTTGAAGTTAAGGAATGGTTGAGAAATCATCAATATTTCGCAAGTCTGATACTCGAAACCAATAACTACTATTGCCTAGGGCAAAAATACACATACCGCTGTAATCGATCGAGTTTCTGCTTTCAGATGCAACAGGAATTTCTCGAGTTCGTCAATCCGTTCACGAAATATGGGAGTTTGAAGTTACGGAATGGTTGAGAAACCATCAAAATTTTAGTAAGTCTGATACTCGAAACCAATAACTACTATGGCCTAGGGCAAAAATACACATGCCACTGTAATCGGGCGAGTTTCTGCTTTCAGATGCAACAGGAATTTCTCGAGATCGTCAATCCGTTCGCGAGATATAGGAGTTTGAAGTTACGGATTGGTTGAGAAATCATGAAAATTTTAGTAAGTCTGATACTCGAAACCAATAACCACTTTGTCCTAGGGCAAAAATACACACAGCATTGTAATCGGGCGAGTTTCTACTTTCAGATGCAAAAGGAATTTCTCGAGTTCGTCAATCCGTTCGCTAGATATGGGAGTTTGAAATTAAGGAATGGTTGAGAAACCATCAAAATGTTCGCTGGTCTGATACTCGAAACCAATAACTGGAATGGCCTAGGGGAAAAGTACACACCACATTGTAATCGGGCGAGTTTCTGCTTTCAAATGCAACAGGAATTTCTCGAGTTCGTCAATCCGTTCGCGAGATATGGGAGTTTGAAGTTACGGAATGGTTGAGAAACCATCAATATTTTCGCAAGTCTGATACTCGAAACCAATAACTTCTATGGCCCAGGGCAAAAATACACATGCCATTGAAATCGGGCGAGATTCTGCTTTCAGATGCAACAGGAATTTCTCGAGTTCGTCAATCCGTTCGCGAGATTTGGGAGGTTGAAGTTACGGAATGGTTGAGAAACCATCAAAATTTTCGCAAGTCTGATACTCGAAACCAATAACTTCTATTGCCTAGTGCAAAAATACACATACCGTTGTAATCGGGCGAGATTATGCTTTCAGATGCAACTGGAATTTCTCGAGTTGGTAATCCGTTCGCGAGATATGGGAGTTTGAAGTTAAGGAATGGTTGAGAAACCATCAAAATTTTAGTAAGTCTGATACTCGAAACCAATAACTACTATGGCCTAGGGCAAAAATACACATGCCACTGTATTCGGGCGAGTTTCTGCTTTCAGATGCAACAGGAATTTCTCGAGATCGTCAATCCGTTCGCGAGATATAGGAGTTTGAAGTTAAGGAATGGTTGAGAAACCATCAAAATTTTCGCAAGTCTGATGCTCGAAACCAATAACTGCTATAGCCTAGGGCAAAAATACACATACCCTTGTAATCGGGCGAGCTTCTACTTTCAGATGCAGCAGGAATTTCTCGAGTTCGTCAATCCGTTCGCGAGATTTGGGGGTTTGAATTTAAGGAATGGTTGAGAAACCATCAAAATTTTCGCTGGTCTGATACTCGAAACCAATAACTGGAATGGCCTAGGGGAAAAGTACACATACCACTGTAATCGGGCGAGTTTCTGCTTTCAGATGCAACTGGAATTTCTCTAGTTCGTCAATCCGTTCGCGAGATATGGGAGTTTGAAGTTAAGGAATGGTTGAGAAACCATCAAAATTTTCGCAAGTCTGATGCTCGAAACCAATAACTGCTATGGCCTAGGGCAAAAATACACATACCATTGTAATCGGGCGAGATTATGCTTTTAGATGCAACTAGAATTTCTCGAGTTGGTAATCCGTTCGCGAGATATGGGAGTTTGAAGTTAAGGGATAGTTGAGAAATCATCAAAATTTTCGCAAGTCTGATACTCGAAACCAATAACTACTATTGCCTAGGGCAAAAATACACACACCGTTGTAATTGGGCGAGTTTCTGCTTTCAGATGCAGCAGGAATTTCTCGAGTTCGTCAATCCGTTCGCGAGATATGGGAGTTTGAAGTTAAGGAATGGTTGAGAAGCCATCAAAATTTTCGCTGGTCTGATACTCGAAACCAATAACTACTATTGCCTAGGGCAAAAATACACTTACCGTTGTAATCGGGCGATCTTCTACCTTCAGATGCAACAGGAATTTCTCGAGTTCGTCAATCCGTTCGCGAGATATGGGAGTTTGAAGTTAAGGAATGGTTGAGAAACCATCAAAATTTTCGCAAGTCTGATACTCGAAACCAATAACTGCTATGGCCTAGGGCAAAAATACACATAGCATTGTAATCGGGCGAGATTATGCTTTCAGATGCAACTGGAATTTCTCGAGTTGGTAATCCGTTCGCGAGATATGGGAGTTTGAAGTTAAGGAATGGTTGAGAAATCATCAATATTTCGCAAGTCTGATACTCGAAACCAATAACTACTATTGCCTAGGGCAAAAATACACATACCGCTGTAATCGATCGAGTTTCTGCTTTCAGATGCAACAGGAATTTCTCGAGTTCGTCAATCCGTTCACGAAATATGGGAGTTTGAAGTTACGGAATGGTTGAGAAACCATCAAAATTTTAGTAAGTCTGATACTCGAAACCAATAACTACTATGGCCTAGGGCAAAAATACACATGCCACTGTAATCGGGCGAGTTTCTGCTTTCAGATGCAACAGGAATTTCTCGAGATCGTCAATCCGTTCGCGAGATATAGGAGTTTGAAGTTACGGATTGGTTGAGAAATCATGAAAATTTTAGTAAGTCTGATACTCGAAACCAATAACCACTTTGTCCTAGGGCAAAAATACACACAGCATTGTAATCGGGCGAGTTTCTACTTTCAGATGCAAAAGGAATTTCTCGAGTTCGTCAATCCGTTCGCTAGATATGGGAGTTTGAAATTAAGGAATGGTTGAGAAACCATCAAAATGTTCGCTGGTCTGATACTCGAAACCAATAACTGGAATGGCCTAGGGGAAAAGTACACACCACATTGTAATCGGGCGAGTTTCTGCTTTCAAATGCAACAGGAATTTCTCGAGTTCGTCAATCCGTTCGCGAGATATGGGAGTTTGAAGTTACGGAATGGTTGAGAAACCATCAATATTTTCGCAAGTCTGATACTCGAAACCAATAACTTCTATGGCCCAGGGCAAAAATACACATGCCATTGAAATCGGGCGAGATTCTGCTTTCAGATGCAACAGGAATTTCTCGAGTTCGTCAATCCGTTCGCGAGATTTGGGAGGTTGAAGTTACGGAATGGTTGAGAAACCATCAAAATTTTCGCAAGTCTGATACTCGAAACCAATAACTTCTATTGCCTAGTGCAAAAATACACATACCGTTGTAATCGGGCGAGATTATGCTTTCAGATGCAACTGGAATTTCTCGAGTTGGTAATCCGTTCGCGAGATATGGGAGTTTGAAGTTAAGGAATGGTTGAGAAACCATCAAAATTTTCGCAAGTCTGATACTCGAAACCAAAACTTCTATTGCCTAGGGCAAAAATACACATACCGTTGTATTCGGGCGAGTTTCTACTTTCAGATGCAACAGGAATTTCTCGAGTTCGTCAATCCGTTCGCGAGATATGGGAGTTTGAAGTTAAGGAATGGTTGAGAAACCATCAAAATTTTCGCAAGTCTGATGCTCGAAACCAATAACTGCTATGGCCTAGGGCAAAAATATACATACCGTTGTAATCGATCGAGTTTCTGCTTTCAGATGCAACAGGAATTTCTCGAGTTCGTCAATCCGTTCGCGAAATATGGGAGTTTGAAATTACGGAATGGTTGAGAAACCATCAAAATTTTCGCAAGTCTGATACTCGAAACCAATAACTACTATGGCCTAGGGCAAAAATACACATGCCACTGTAATCGGGCGAGTTTCTGCTTTCAGATGCAACAGGAACTTCTCGAGATCGTCAATCCGTTCGCGAGATATGGGAGTTTGAAGTTACGGATTGGTTGAGAAACCATCAAAATTTTAGTAAGTCTGATACCCGAAACCAATAACTACTTTGTCCTAGGGCAAAAATACACACACCATTGTAATCGGGCGAGTTTCTACTTTCAGATGCAAAAGTAATTACTCGAGTTCGTCAATCCGTTCGCTAGATATGGGAGTTTGAAATTAAGGAATGGTTGAGAAACCATCAAAATTTTAGCAAGTCTGATACTCGAAACCAATAAGTACTATTGCCGAGGGGAAAAATACATATACCGTTGTAATCGGGCGAGTTTCTACTTTCAGATGCAAGAGGAATTTCTCGAGTTCGTCAATCCGTTCGCGAGATATGGGAGTTTGAAGTTAAGGAATGGTTGAGAAACCATCAAAATTTTCGCTGGTCTGATACTCGAAACCAATAACTGGAATGGCCTAGGGGAAAAGTACACACCCCATTGTAATCGGGAGAGTTTCTACTTTCAGATGCAACAGGAATTTCTCGAGTTCGTCAATCCGTTCGCGAGATATGGGAGTTTGAAGTTAAGGAATGGTTGAGAAACCATCAAAATTTTCGCAATTCTGATACTCGAAACCAATAACTACTATTGCCTAGGGCAAAAATACACATACCGTTGTAATCAGGCGATCTTCTACCATCAGATGCAACTGAAATTTCTCGATTTCGTCTATCCGTTCGCGAGATATGGGAGTTTGAAGTTAAGGAATGGTTGAGAAACCATCAAAATTTTCGCAAGTCTGATACTCGAAACCAATAACTATTATGGCCTAGTGCAAAAATCCACATACCATTGCAATTGGGCGAGTTTCTGCTTTCAGATGCAACTGGAATTTCTCGAGTTCGTCAATCCGTTCGCGAGATATGGTAGATTGAAGTTAAGCAATGGTTGAGAAACCATCAATATTTCGCAAGTCTGATACTCGAAACCGATAACTACTATTGCCTAGGGCAAAAATACACATACCGTCGAAATCGATCGAGTTTCTGCTTTCAGATGCAACAGGAATTTCTCGAGTTCATCAATCCGTTCGCTAGATATGGGAGTTTGAAGTTAAAGAATGGTTGAGAAACCGTAAAAATTTTCGCAAGTCTGATACTCGAAACCAATAACTACTGTCGCCTAGGGCAAAAATAAACATACCATGGTAATCGGGCGAGTTTCTGCTTTCAGATGCAACAGGAATTTCTCGAGTTCGTCAATCCGTTCGCGAGATATGGGAGTTTGAAGTTACGGAATGGTTGAGAAACCATCAAAATTTTCGCAAGTCTGATACTCGAAACCAATAACTTCTATTGCCTAGGGCAAAAATACACATACCGTTGTATTCGGGCGAGTTTCTACTTTCAGATGCAACAGGAATTTCTCGAGTTCGTCAATCCGTTCGCGAGATATGGGAGATTGAAGTTAAGGAATGGTTGAGAAACCGTCAAAATTTTCGCAAGTCTGATACTCGAAACCAATAACTACAATTGCCTAGGGCAAAAATACACATACCTTTGTAATCGGGCGAGTTTCTGCTTTCAGAAGCAACTGGAATTTCTCGAGTTCGTCAATCCTTTCGCGAGATATGGGAGTTTGAAGTTAAGGAATGGTTGAGAAACCATCAAAATTTTCGCAAGTCTGATACTCGAAACCAATAAGTACACTTGCCGAGGGGAAAAATACATATACCGTTGTAATCGGGCGAGATTCTACTTTCAGGTGCAAGAGGAATTTCTCGAGTTCGTCAATCCGTTCGCGAGATATGGGAGTTTGAAGTTAAGGAATGGTTGAGGAACCATCAAAATTTTCGCTGGTCTTACACTCGAAACCAATAATTGGAATGGACTAGGGGAAAAGTACACACCACATTGTAATCGGGCGAGTTTCTACTTTCAGATGCAACAGGAATTTCTCGAGTTCGTCAATCCTTTCGCGAGATATGGGAGTTTGAAGTTAAGGAATGTTAGAGAGACCATCAAAATTTTCGCAAGTCTGATACTCGAAACCAATAACTACTATTGCCTAGGGCAAAAATACACATACCGTTGTAATCAGGCCATCTTCTACCATCAGATGCAACTGAAATTTCTCGAGTTCGTCTATCCGTTTGCGAGATATGGGAGTTTGAAGTTAAGGAATGGTTAAGGAACCATCAAAATTTTCGCAAGTCTGATACTCGAAACCAATAACTACTGTGGCCAAGGGGAAAAATACACATACCTTTGTAATCGGGCGAGTTTCTACTTTCAGGTGCAACAGGAATTTCTCGAGTTCGTCAATCCTTTCGCGAAATATGGGAGTTTGAAGTTAAGGAATGGTTGAGGAACCATCAAAATTTTCGCAAGTCTGATACTCGAAACCAATAACTACTATTGCCTAGGGCAAAAATACACATACCGTTGTAATCAGGCCATCTTCTACCATCAGATGCAACTGAAATATCTCGAGTTCGTCAATCCTTTCGCGAAATATGGGAGTTTGAATTTAAGGAATGGTTGAGGAACCATCAAAATTTTCGCAAGTCTGGAACTCGAAAACAATAACTACAAAGGCCTCGGGGAAAAATACACATACCTTTGTAATCGGGCGCGTTTCTACTTTCAGATGCAACCGGAATATTTCGAGTTCGTCAATCCGTTCGCGAGATATGGGAGTTTGAAGTTAAGGAATGGTTGAGAAACCATCAAAATTTTTGCAAGTCTGATACGTGAAACCAATAACTACTGTGGCCTAGGGCAAAAATACTCATACCATGGTAATCGGGCGAGTTTCTGCTTTCAGATGCAACAGGAATTTCTCGAGTTCGTCTATCCTTTCGCGAGATATGGGAGTTTGAAATTAAGGAATGGTTGAGGAACCATCAAAATTTCCGCAAGTCTGATACTCGAAACCAATAACTACTATTGCCTAGGGCAAAAATACACATACCGTTGTAATCAGGCCATCTTCTACCATCAGATGCAACTGAAATTTCTCGAGTTCGTCTATTCGTTTGCGAGATATGGGAGTTTGAAGTTAAGGAATGGTTAAGGAACCATCAAAATTTTCGCAAGTCTGATACTCGATACCAATAACTACTGTGGCCTATGGGAAAAATACACATACCATGGTAATCGGGAGAGTTTCTGCTTTTAGATGCAACAGGAATTTCTCGAGTTCGTCAATCCTTTCGCGAGATATGGGAGTTTGAAGTTAAGGAATGTTTGAGAAACCATCAAAATTTTCGCAAGTCTGATACTCGAAACCAATAACTACTATTGCCTAGGGCAAAAATTCACATACCGTTGTAATCAGGCCATCTTCTACCATCAGATGCAACTGAAATTTCTCGAGTTCGTCTATCCGTTTGCGAGATATGGGAGTTTGAAGTTAAGGAATGGTTCAGAAACCGTCAAAATTTTTGCAAGTCTGATACTCGAAACCAATAACTACAATTGCCTAGGGCAAAAATACACATACCATTGTAATCGGGCGAGTTTCTGCTTTCAGATGCAACAGGAATTTCTCGAGTTCGTCAATCCGTTCGCGAGATATGGGAGTTTGAAGTTAAGGAATGGTTGAGAAACCGTCAAAATTTTCGCAAGTCTGATACTCGAAACCAATAACTACTATGGCCCAGGGCAAAAATATACATACCGTTGTAATGGGGCGAGTTTCTGCTTTCAGATGCAACAGGAATTTCTCGAGTTCGTCAATCCGTTCGCGAGATATGGGAGCTTGAAGTTACCGAATGGTTGAGGAACCTTCAAAATTTCCGCAAGTCTGATACTCGAAACCAATAACTGGAATGGCCCAGGGCAAAAATACACATACCGTTGTATTCGGGCGAGTTTCTACTTTCAGATGCAACAGGAATTTCTCGAGTTCGTCAATCCGTTCGCGAGATATGGGAGTTTGAAGTTGAGGAATGGTTCAGAAACCGTCAAAATTTTTGCAAGTCTGATACTCGAAACCAATAACTACAATTGCGTAGGGCAAAAATACTCATACCGTTGTAATCGGGCGAGTTTCTGCTTTCAGATGCAACAGGAATTTCTCGAGTTCGTCAATCCGTTCGCGAGATATGGGAGTTTGAAGTTAAGGAATGGTTGAGAAACCGTCAAAATTTTCGCAAGTCTGATACTCGAAACCAATAACTACTATGGCCCAGGGCAAAAATACACATGCCGTTGTAATCGGGCGAGTTTCTGCTTTCAGATGCAACAGGAATTTCTCGAGTTCGTCAATCCGTTCGCGAGATATGGGAGTTTGAAGTTACGGAATGGTTGAGAAACCATCAACATTTTCGCAAGTCTGATAGTCGAAACCAATAACTTCTATTTCCTAGGGCAAAAATACACATACCGTTGTATTCGGGCGAGTTTCTACTTTCAGATGCAACAGGAATTTCTCGAGTTCGTCAATCCGTTCGCGAGATATGGGAGTTTGAAGTTAAGGAATGGTTGAGAAACCATCAAAATTTTCGCAAGTCTGATACTCGAAACCAATAAGTACTATTGCCGAGGGGAAAAATACATATACCGCTGTAATCGGGCGAGTTTCTACTTTCAGATGCAAGAGGAATTTCTCGAGTTCGTCACACCGTTCGCGAGATATGGGAGTTTGAAGTTAAGGAATGGTTGTGGAACCATCAAAATTTTCGCTGGTCTGACACTCGAAACCAATAATTGGAATGGACTAGGGGGAAAGTACACACCCCATTGTAATCGGGCGAGTATCTACTTTCAGATGCAACAGGAATTTCTCGAGTTCGCCAATCCGTTCGCGAGATGGGAGTTTGAAGTTAAGGAATGGTTGAGAAACCATCAAAATTTTCGCAAGTCTGATACTCGAAACCAATAACTACAAAGGCCTAGGGCAAAAATACACATAGCATTGTAATCGGGCGAGATTATGCTTTCAGATGCAACTGGAATTTCTCGAGTTGGTAATCCGTTCGCGAGATATGGGAGTTTGAAGTTAAGGAATGGTTCAGAAACCGTCAAAATTTTTGCAAGTCTGATACTCGAAACCAATAATTGGAATGGACTAGGGGAAAAGTACACACCCCCTTGTAATCGGGCGAGTTTCTACTTTCAGATGCAACAGGAATTTCTCGAGTTCGTCAATCCGTTCGCGAGATATGGGAGTTTGAAGTTAAGGAATTGTTGAGAAACCATCAAAATTTTCGCAAGTCTGATACTCGAAACCAATAACTGCTATGGCCTAGGGCAAAAATACACATACCATTGTAATCGGGCGAGATTATGCTTTCAGATGCAACAGGAATTTCTCGAGTTCGTCAATTCGTTCGCGAAATATGGGAGTTTGAAGTTACGGAATGGTTGAGAAACCATCAAAGTTTTAGTAAGTCTGATACTCGAAACCAATAACTACTATGTCCTAGGGCAAAAATACACATACCTTTGTAATCGGGCGAGTTTCTGCTTTCAGATGCAACAGGAATTTCTCGAGTTCGTCAATTCGTTCGCGAAATATGGGAGTTTGAAGTTACGGAATGGTTGAGAAACCATCAAAATTTTCGCAAGTCTGATACTCGAAAGCAATAAGTACTATTGCCGATGGGAAAAATGCATATACCGTTGTAATCGGGCGAGTTTCTACTTTCAGATGCAAGAGGAATTTCTCGAGTTCGTCAATCCGTTCGCGAGATATGGGAGTTTGAAGTTAAGGAATGGTTGAGGAACCATCAAAATTTTATCTTGTCTGATACTCGAAACCAATAACTGCTATGGCCTAGGGCAAAAATACACATACCATTGTAATCGGGCGAGATTATGCTTTCAGATGCAACAGGAATTTCTCGAGTTCGTCAATTCGTTCGCGAAATATGGGAGTTTGAAGTTACGGAATGGTTGAGAAACCATCAAAGTTTTAGTAAGTCTGATACTCGAAACCAATAACTACTATGGCCTAGGGCAAAAATACACATACCATTGTAATCGGGCGAGATTATGCTTTCAGATGCAACAGGAATTTCTCGAGTTCGTCAATTCGTTCGCGAAATATGGGAGTTTGAAGTTACGGAATGGTTGAGAAACCATCAAAGTTTTAGTAAGTCTGATACTCGAAACCAATAACTACTATGTCCTAGGGCAAAAATACACATACCTTTGTAATCGGGCGAGTTTCTGCTTTCAGATGCAACAGGAATTTCTCGAGTTCGTCAATTCGTTCGCGAAATATGGGAGTTTGAAGTTACGGAATGGTTGAGAAACCATCAAAATTTTCGCAAGTCTGATACTCGAAAGCAATAAGTACTATTGCCGATGGGAAAAATGCATATACCGTTGTAATCGGGCGAGTTTCTACTTTCAGATGCAAGAGGAATTTCTCGAGTTCGTCAATCCGTTCGCGAGATATGGGAGTTTGAAGTTAAGGAATGGTTGAGGAACCATCAAAATTTTATCTTGTCTGATACTCGAAACCAATAACTGGAATGGCCTAGGGGAAAAGTACACACCCCATTGTAATCGGGCGAGATTCTACTTTCAGATGCAACAGGAATTTCTCGAGTTCGTCAATCCGTTCGCGAAATGTGGGAGTTTGAAGTTACGGAATGGTTGAGAAACCATCAAAATTTTAGTAAGTCTGATACTCGAAACCAATAACTACTATGTCCTAGGGCAAAAATACACATACCTTTGTAATCGGGCGAGTTTCTGCTTTCAGATGCAACCGGAATTTTTCGAGTTCGTCTATCCGTTCGCGAGATATGGGAGTTTGAAGTTAAGGAATGGTTGAGGAACCATCAAAATTTTCTCTTGTCTGATACTCGAAACCAATAACTGGAATGGCCTAGGGGAAAAGAACACACCCCATTGTAATCGGGCGAGATTCTACTTTCAGATGCAACAGGAATTTCTCGAGTTCGTCAATCCGTTCGCGAGATATGGGAATTTGAAGTTAAGGAATGGTTGAGAAACCATCAAAATTTTCGCACGTCTGATACTCGAAACAAATAACTGCTATGGCCTAGGGCAAAAATACACATAGCATTGTAATCGGGCGAGATTATGCTTTCAGATGCAACTGCAATTTCTCGAGTTGGTAATCCGTTCGCGAGATATGGGAGTTTGAAGTTAAGGAATGGTTGAGAAATCATCAAAATTTTTGCAAG
Source organism: Ptiloglossa arizonensis (assembly GCF_051014685.1). Lineage (NCBI taxonomy): Eukaryota > Metazoa > Arthropoda > Insecta > Hymenoptera > Colletidae > Ptiloglossa > Ptiloglossa arizonensis. The sequence goes on along the minus strand of NW_027478765.1, from coordinate 174,776 downwards.
TCAGATACTCGAAACCAATAACTACTATTGCCTAGGGCAAAAATACACATACCGTTGTAATCGGGCGCTCTTCTACCATCAGATGCAACAGGAATTTCTCGAGTTCGTCAATCCGTTCGCGAGATATGGGAGTTTGAAGTTAAGGAATGGTTAAGGAACCATCAAAATTTTCGCAAGTCTGATACTCGAAACCAATAACTTCTATTGCCTAGGGCAAAGATACACATACCGTTGTATTCGGGCGAGTTTCTACTTTCAGATGCAACAGGAATTTCTCAAGTTCGTCAATCCGTTCGCGAGAAATGGGAGTTTGAAGTTAAGGAATGGTTGAGAAACCGTCAAAATTTTCGCAAATCTGATACTCGAAACCAATAACTACAATTGCCTAGGGCAAAAATACACATAGCGTTGTAATCGGGCGAGTTTCTGCTTTCAGATGCAACAGGAATTTCTCGAGTTCGTCAATCCTTTCGCGAGATATGGGAGTTTGAAGTTAAGGAATGGTTGAGAAACAATCAAAATTTTCGCAAGTCTGAAACTCGAAACCAATAACAACAAAGGCCTAGGGGAAAAATACACATACCTTTGTAGTCGGGCGAGTTTCTACTTTCAGATGCAACCGGAATTTTTCGTGTTCCTCTATCCGTTCGAGAGATATGGGAGTTTGAAGTTAAGGAATGGTTGAGAAACAATCAAAATTTTCGCAAGCCTGATACTCGAAACCAATAACTTCAAAGGCCTAGGGGAAAAATACACATACCTTTGTAATCGGGCGAGTTTCTACTTTCAGATGCAACCGGAATTTTTCGAGTTCGTCTATCCGTTCGTGAGATATGGGAGTTTGAAGTTAAGGAATGGTTGAGAAACAATCATAATTTTCGCAAGTCTGATACTCGAAACCAATAAGTACTATTGCCGAGGGGAAAAATACATATACCTTTGTAATCGGGCGAGTTTCTACTTTCAGATGCAACAGAAATTTCTCGAGTTCGTCAACCCTTTCGCGAGATATGGGAGTTTGAAGTTAAGGAATGGTTGAGGAACCATCAAAATTTTCGCAAGTCTGATACTCGAAACCAACAACTACTATGGCCCAGGGCAAAAATACACATGCCGTTGTAATCGGGCGAGTTTCTGCTTTCAGATGCAACAGGAATTTCTCGAGTTCCTCAATGCGTTCGCGAGATATGGAAGTTTGAAGTTAAGGAATGGTTGAGAATCCATCTAAATTTTCGCAAGTCTGATACTCGAAACCAATAATTGGAATGGACTAGGGGAAAAGTACACACCCCATTGTAATCGGGCGAGTATCTACTTTCAGATGCAACAGGAATTTCTCGAGTACGCCAATCCGTTCGCGAGATATGGGAGTTTGAAGTTAAGTAATGGTTGAGAAACCATCAAAATTTTCGCAAGTCTGATACTCGAAACCAATAAGTACTATTGCCGAGGGGAAAAATACATATACCGTTGTAATCGGGCGAGTTTCTACTTTCAGATGCAAGAGGAATTTCTCGAGTTCGTCACACCGTTCGCGAGATATGGGAGTTTGAAGTTAAGGAATGGTTGTGGAACCATCAAAATTTTCGCTGGTCTGACACTCGAAACCAATAATTGGAATGGACTAGGGGAAAAGTACACACCCCATTGTAATCGGGCGAGTATCTACTTTCAGATGCAACAGGAATTTCTCGAGTTCGCCAATCCGTTCGCGAGATATGGGAGTTTGAAGTTAAGGAATGGTTGAGGAACCATCAAAATTTTCGCAAGTCTGATACTCGAAACCAATATTTACTATGGCCCAGGGCAAAAATACACATGCCGTTGTAATCGGGCGAGTTTCTGCTTTCAGATGCAACAGGAATTTCTCGAGTTCGCCAATCCGTTCGCGAGATATGGGAGTTTGAAGTTAAGGAATGGTTGAGAAACCATCAAAATTTTCGCAAGTCTGATACTCGAAACCAATAACTACAAAGGCCTAGGGCAAAAATACACATAGCATTGCAAACGGGCGAGATTATGCTTTCAGATGCAACTGGAATTTCTCGAATTGGTAATCCGTTCGCGAGATATGGGAGTTTGAAGTTAAGGAATGGTTGAGAAACCATCAAAATTTTCGCAAGTCTGATACTCGAAACCAATAAGTACTATTGCCGAGGGGAAAAATACATATACCGTTGTAATCGGGCGAGTTTCTACTTTCAGATGCAAGAGGAATTTCTCGAGTTCGTCACACCGTTCGCGAGATATGGGAGTTTGAAGTTAAGGAATGGTTGTGGAACCATCAAAATTTTCGCTGGTCTGACACTCGAAACCAATAATTGGAATGGACTAGGGGAAAAGTACACACCCCATTGTAATCGGGCGAGTATCTACTTTCAGATGCAACAGGAATTTCTCGAGTTCGCCAATCCGTTCGCGAGATATGGGAGTTTGAAGTTAAGGAATGGTTGAGGAACCATCAAAATTTTCGCAAGTCTGATACTCGAAACCAATATTTACTATGGCCCAGGGCAAAAATACACATGCCGTTGTAATCGGGCGAGTTTCTGCTTTCAGATGCAACTGGAATTTCTCGAATTGGTAATCCGTTCGCGAGATATGGGAGTTTGAAGTTAAGGAATGGTTGAGAAACCATCAAAATTTTCGCAAGTCTGATACTCGAAACCAATAAGTACTATTGCCGAGGGGAAAAATACATATACCGTTGTAATCGGGCGAGTTTCTACTTTCAGATGCAAGAGGAATTTCTCGAGTTCGTCACACCGTTCGCGAGATATGGGAGTTTGAAGTTAAGGAATGGTTGTGGAACCATCAAAATTTTCGCTGGTCTGACACTCGAAACCAATAATTGGAATGGACTAGGGGAAAAGTACACACCCCATTGTAATCGGGCGAGTATCTACTTTCAGATGCAACAGGAATTTCTCGAGTTCGCCAATCCGTTCGCGAGATATGGGAGTTTGAAGTTAAGGAATGGTTGAGGAACCATCAAAATTTTCGCAAGTCTGATACTCGAAACCAATATTTACTATGGCCCAGGGCAAAAATACACATGCCGTTGTAATCGGGCGAGTTTCTGCTTTCAGATGCAACAGGAATTTCTCGAGTTCGCCAATCCGTTCGCGAGATATGGGAGTTTGAAGTTAAGGAATGTTTGAGAAACCATCAAAATTTTCGCAAGTCTGATACTCGAAACCAATAACTACAAAGGCCTAGGGCAAAAATACACATAGCATTGCAAACGGGCGAGATTATGCTTTCAGATGCAACTGGAATTTCTCGAATTGGTAATCCGTTCGCGAGATATGGGAGTTTGAAGTTAAGGAATGGTTGAGAAACCATCTAAATTTTTGCAAGTCTGATACTCGAAACCAATAACTACTGTGGCCTAGGGCAAAAATACACATACCATGGTAATCAGGCCATCTTCTACCATCAGATGCAACTGAAATTTCTCGAGTTCGTCTATCCGTTTGCGAGATATGGGAGTTTGAAGTTAAGGAATGGTTAAGGAACCATCAAAATTTTCGCAAGTCTGATACTCGAAACCAATAACTACTGTGGCCTAGGGGAAAAATACACATACCTTTGTAATCGGGCGAGTTTCTACTTTCAGGTGCAACAGGAATTTCTCGAGTTCGTCAATCCTTTCGCGAAATATGGGAGTTTGAAGTTAAGGAATGGTTGAGGAACCATCAAAATTTTCGCAAGTCTGATACTCGAAACCAATAACTACTATTGCCTAGGGCAAAAATACACATACCGTTGTAATCAGGCCATCTTCTACCATCAGATGCAACTGAAATATCTCGAGTTCGTCAATCCTTTCGCGAAATATGGGAGTTTGAATTTAAGGAATGGTTGAGGAACCATCAAAATTTTCGCAAGACTGGAACTCGAAAACAATAACTACAAAGGCCTCGGGGAAAAATACACATACCTTTGTAATCGGGCGAGTTTCTACTTTCAGATGCAACCGGAATATTTCGAGTTCGTCAATCCGTTCGCGAGATATGGGAGTTTGAAGTTAAGGAATGGTTGAGAAACCATCAAAATTTTTGCAAGTCTGATACGTGAAACCAATAACTACTGTGGCCTAGGGCAAAAATACTCATACGATGGTAATCGGGCGAGTTTCTGCTTTCAGATGCAACAGGAATTTCTCGAGTTCGTCTATCCTTTCGCGAGATATGGGAGTTTGAAATTAAGGAATGGTTGAGGAACCATCAAAATTTCCGCAAGTCTGATACTCGAAACCAATAACTACTATTGCCTGGGGCAAAAATACACATACCGTTGTAATCAGGCCATCTTCTACCATCAGATGCAACTGAAATTTCTCGAGTTCGTCTATTCGTTTGCGAGATATGGGAGTTTGAAGTTAAGGAATGGTTAAGGAACCATCAAAATTTTCGCAAGTCTGATACTCGAAACCAATAACTACTGTGGCCTAGGGGAAAAATACACATACCATGGTAATCGGGAGAGTTTCTGCTTTTAGATGCAACAGGAATTTCTCGAGTTCGTCAATCCTTTCGCGAGATATGGGAGTTTGAAGTTAAGGAATGTTTGAGAAACCATCAAAATTTTCGCAAGTCTGATACTCGAAACCAATAACTACTATTGCCTAGGGCAAAAATTCACATACCGTTGTAATCAGGCCATCTTCTACCATCAGATGCAACTGAAATTTCTCGAGTTCGTCTATCCGTTTGCGAGATATGGGAGTTTGAAGTTAAGGAATGGTTCAGAAACCGTCAAAATTTTTGCAAGTCTGATACTCGAAACCAATAACTACAATTGCCTAGGGCAAAAATACACATACCATTGTAATCGGGCGAGTTTCTGCTTTCAGATGCAACAGGAATTTCTCGAGTTCGTCAATCCGTTCGCGAGATATGGGAGTTTGAAGTTAAGGAATGGTTGAGAAACCGTCAAAATTTTCGCAAGTCTGATACTCGAAACCAATAACTACGATGGCCCAGGGCAAAAATATACATACCGTTGTAATGGGGCGAGTTTCTGCTTTCAGATGCAACAGGAATTTCTCGAGTTCGTCAATCCGTTCGCGAGATATGGGAGCTTGAAGTTACGGAATGGTTGAGGAACCATCAAAATTTCCGCAAGTCTGATACTCGAAACCAATAACTGGAATGGCCCAGGGCAAAAATACACATACCGTTGTATTCGGGCGAGTTTCTACTTTCAGATGCAACAGGAATTTCTCGAGTTCGTCAATCCGTTCGCGAGATATGGGAGTTTGAAGTTGAGGAATGGTTCAGAAACCGTCAAAATTTTTGCAAGTCTGATACTCGAAACCAATAACTACAAAGGCCTAGGGCAAAAATACACATAGCATTGTAATCGGGCGAGATTATGCTTTCAGATGCAACTGGAATTTCTCGAGTTGGTAATCCGTTCGCGAGATATGGGAGTTTGAAGTTAAGGAATGGTTCAGAAACCGTCAAAATTTTTGCAAGTCTGATACTCGAAACCAATAATTGGAATGGACTAGGGGAAAAGTACACACCCCCTTGTAATCGGGCGAGTTTCTACTTTCAGATGCAACAGGAATTTCTCGAGTTCGTCAATCCGTTCGCGAGATATGGGAGTTTGAAGTTAAGGAATTGTTGAGAAACCATCAAAATTTTCGCAAGTCTGATACTCGAAACCAATAACTGCTATGGCCTAGGGCAAAAATACACATAGCATTGTAATCGGGCGAGATTATGCTTTCAGATGCAACAGGAATTTCTCGAGTTCGTCAATTCGTTCGCGAAATATGGGAGTTTGAAGTTACGGAATGGTTGAGAAACCATCAAAGTTTTAGTAAGTCTGATACTCGAAACCAATAACTACTATGTCCTAGGGCAAAAATACACATACCTTTGTAATCGGGCGAGTTTCTGCTTTCAGATGCAACAGGAATTTCTCGAGTTCGTCAATTCGTTCGCGAAATATGGGAGTTTGAAGTTACGGAATGGTTGAGAAACCATCAAAATTTTCGCAAGTCTGATACTCGAAAGCAATAAGTACTATTGCCGATGGGAAAAATGCATATACCGTTGTAATCGGGCGAGTTTCTACTTTCAGATGCAAGAGGAATTTCTCGAGTTCGTCAATCCGTTCGCGAGATATGGGAGTTTGAAGTTAAGGAATGGTTGAGGAACCATCAAAATTTTATCTTGTCTGATACTCGAAACCAATAACTGGAATGGCCTAGGGGAAAAGTACACACCCCATTGTAATCGGGCGAGATTCTACTTTCAGATGCAACAGGAATTTCTCGAGTTCGTCAATCCGTTCGCGAAATGTGGGAGTTTGAAGTTACGGAATGGTTGAGAAACCATCAAAATTTTCGCAAGTCTGATACTCGAAACCAATATTTACTATGGCCCAGGGCAAAAATACACATGCCGTTGTAATCGGGCGAGTTTCTGCTTTCAGATGCAACAGGAATTTCTCGAGTTCGCCAATCCGTTCGCGAGATATGGGAGTTTGAAGTTAAGGAATGGTTGAGAAACCATCAAAATTTTCGCAAGTCTGATACTCGAAACCAATAACTACAAAGGCCTAGGGCAAAAATACACATAGCATTGCAAACGGGCGAGATTATGCTTTCAGATGCAACTGGAATTTCTCGAATTGGTAATCCGTTCGCGAGATATGGGAGTTTGAAGTTAAGGAATGGTTGAGGAACCATCAAAATTTTCGCAAGTCTGATACTCGAAACCAATATTTACTATGGCCCAGGGCAAAAATACACATGCCGTTGTAATCGGGCGAGTTTCTGCTTTCAGATGCAACAGGAATTTCTCGAGTTCGCCAATCCGTTCGCGAGATATGGGAGTTTGAAGTTAAGGAATGTTTGAGAAACCATCAAAATTTTCGCAAGTCTGATACTCGAAACCAATAACTACAAAGGCCTAGGGCAAAAATACACATAGCATTGCAAACGGGCGAGATTATGCTTTCAGATGCAACTGGAATTTCTCGAATTGGTAATCCGTTCGCGAGATATGGGAGTTTGAAGTTAAGGAATGGTTGAGAAACCATCAAAATTTTTGCAAGTCTGATACTCGAAACCAATAACTACTGTGGCCTAGGGCAAAAATAAACATACCATGGTAATCGGGCGAGTTTCTGCTTTCAGATGCAACAGGAATTTCTCGAGTTCGTCTATCCTTTCGCGAGATATGGGAGTTTGAAGTTAAGGAATGGTTGAGGAACCATCAAAATTTTCGCAAGTCTGATACTCGAAACCAATAACTGGAATGGCCTATGGGAAAAGTACACACAGCATTGTAATGGGGCGAGTTTCTACTTTCAGATGCAACAGGAATTTCTCGAGTTCGTCAATCCGTTCGCGAGATATGGGAGTTTGAAGTTAAGGAATGGTTGAGAATCCATTTAAATTTTCGCAAGTCTGATACTCGAAACCAATAACTACAATGACCTAGGGGGAAAATACACATACCGTGGTAATCGGGCGAGTTTCTGCTTTCAGATGCAACAGGAATTTCTCGAGTTCATCAATCCGTTCGCTAGATATGGGAGTTTGAAGTTAAAGAATGGTTGAGAAACCCTAAAAATTTTCGCATGTCAGATACTCGAAACCATTAAATACTATGGCCCAGGGCAAAAATACAAATGCCGTTGTAATCGGGCGAGTTTCTGCTTTCCGATGCAACAGGAATTTCTCGAGTTCGACAATCCGTTCGCGAGATATGGGAGTTTGAAGTAACGGAATGGTTGAGAAACCATCAAAATTTTCGCAAGTCTGATACTCGAAAACAATAACTTCTATTGCCTAGGGCAAAAATACACATACCGTAGTATTCGGGCGAGTTTCTACTTTCAGATGCAACAGGAATTTCTCGAGCTCGTCAATCCGTTCGCGAGATATGGGAGTTTGTAGTTAAGGAATGGTTGAGAAACCGTCAAAATTTTCGCAAGTCTGATACTCGAAACCAATAACTACAATTGCCTAGGGCAAAAACACACATACCTTTGTAATCGGGCGAGTTTCTGCTTTCAGATGCAACAGGAATTTCTCGAGTTCGTCAATCCGTTCGCGAGATATGGGAGTTTGAAGTTAAGGAATGGTTGAGAAACCATCAAAATTTTCGCAAGTCTGATACTCGAAACCAATAAGTACTATTGCCGAGGGGAAAAATACATATACCGTTGTAATCGGGCGAGTTTCTACTTTCAGATGCAAGAGGAATTTCTCGAGTTCGTCACACCGTTCGCGAGATATGGGAGTTTGAAGTTAAGGAATGGTTGTGGAACCATCAAAATTTTCGCTGGTCTGACACTCGAAACCAATAATTGGAATGGACTAGGGGAAAAGTACACACCCCATTGTAATCGGGCGAGTATCTACTTTCAGATGCAACAGGAATTTCTCGAGTTCGCCAATCCATTCGCGAGATATGGGAGTTTGAAGTTAAGGAATGGTTGAGAAACCATCAAAATTTTAGTAAGTCTGATACTCGAAACCAATAACTACTATGTCCTAGGGCAAAAATACACACACCATTGTAATCGGGCGAGTTTCTACCTTCAGACGCAAAAGGAATTTCTCGAGTTCGTCAATCCTTTCGCGAGATATGGGAGTTTGAAGTTAAGGAACGGTTGAGAAACCGTCAAAATTTTCGCAAGTCTGATACTCGAAACCAATAACTACAATTGCCTAGGGCAAAAATACACATACCATTGTAATCGGGCGAGTTTCTGCTTTCAGATGCAACAGGAATTTCTCGAGTTCGTCAATCCTTTCGCGAGATATGGGAGTTTGAAGTTAAGGAATGGTTGAGGAACCATCAAAATTTTCGCAAGTCTGATACTCGAAACCAATAACTACAATTGCTTAGGGCAAAAATACACATACCTTTGTAATCGGGCGAGTTTCTGCTTTCAGATGCAACAGGAATTTCTCGAGTTCGTCAATCCGTTCGCGAGATATGGGAGTTTGAAGTTAAGGAATGGTTGTGGAACCATCAAAATTTTCGCTGGTCTGACACTCGAAACCAATAATTGGAATGGACTAGGGGAAAAGTACACACCCCATTGTAATCGGGCGAGTATCTACTTTCAGATGCAACAGGAATTTCTCGAGTTCGCCAATCCGTTCGCGAGATATGGGAGTTTGAAGTTAAGGAATGGTTGAGAAACCATCAAAATTTTCGCAAGTCTGATACTCGAAACCAATAACTACAAAGGCCTAGGGCAAAAATACACATAGCATTGCAAACGGGCGAGATTATGCTTTCAGATGCAACAGGAATTTCTCGAGTTCGTCTATCCTTTCGCGAGATATGGGAGTTTGAAGTTAAGGAATGGTTGAGGAACCATCAAAATTTTCGCAAGTCTGATACTCGAAACCAATAACTACAATGACCTAGGGGGAAAATACACATACTGTGGTAACCGGGCGATCTTCTACCATCAGATGCAACAGGAATTTCTCGAGTTCGTCAATCCGTTCGCGAGATATGGGAGTTTGAAGTTAAGGAATGGTTGAGGAACCATCAAAATTTTCGCAAGTCTGATACTCGAAACCAATAACTGGAATGGCCTATGGGAAAAGTACACACAGCATTGTAATGGGGCGAGTTTCTACTTTCAGATGCAACAGGAATTTCTCGAGTTCGTCAATCCGTTCGCGAGATATGGGAGTTTGAAGTTAAGGAATGGTTGAGAATCTGTCTAAATTTTCGCAAGTCTGATACTCGAAACCAATAACTACAATGACCTAGGGGGAAAATACACATACTGTGGTAATCGGGCGATCTTCTACCATCAGATGCAACAGGAATTTTTCGAGTTCGTCAATCCGTTCGCGAGATATGGGAGTTTGAAGTTAAGGAATGGTTAAGGAACCATCAAAATTTTCGCAAGTCTGATACTCGAAACCAATAACTACTGTCGTCTAAGGCAAAAATACACATACCATGGTAATCGGGCGAGTTTCTGCTTTCAGATGCAACAGGAGTTTCTCGAGTTCGTCAATCCTTTCGCGAGATATGGGAGTTTGAAGTTAAGGAATGTTTGAGAAACCATCAAAATTTTCCCAAGTCTGATACTCGAAACCAATAACTTCTATTGCCTAGGGCAAAGATACACATACCGTTGTATTCGGGCGAGTTTCTACTTTCAGATGCAACAGGAATTTCTCGAGTTCGTCAATCCGTTCGCGAAATATGGGAGTTTGAAGTTACGGAATGGTTGAGAAACCATCAAAGTTTTAGTAAGTCTGATACTCGAAACCAATAACTACCATGTCCTAGGGCAAAAATACACACACCATTGTAATCGGGCGAGTTTCTACTTTCAGATGCAAAAGGAATTTCTCGAGTTCGTCAATCCGTTCGCCAGATATGGGAGTTTGAAGTTAAGGAATGGTTGAGAAACCATCAAAATTTTCGCAAGTCTGATACTCGAAACCAATAAGTACTCTTGCCGAGGGGAAAAATACATATACCATTGTAATCGGGCGAGTTTCTACTTTCAGATGCCAGAGGAATTTCTCGAGTTCGTCAATCCGTTCGCGAGATAGGGGAGTTTGAAGTTAAGGAATGGTTGAGGAACCATCAAAATTTACGCTGGTCTGACACTCGAAACCAATAATTGGAATGGCCTAGGGGAAAAGTACAGACCCCATTGTAATCGGGCGAGTTTCTACTTTCAGATGCAACAGGAATTTCTCGAGTTGGTAATCCGTTCGCGAGATATGGGAGTTTGAAGTTAAGGAATGGTTGAGAAATCATCAAAATTTTTGCGAGTCTGATACTCGAAACCAATAACTACTTTTGCCTACGGCAAAAATACACATACCGTTGTAATCGGGCGATCTTCTACCATCAGATGCAACAGGAATTTCTCGAGTTCGTCAATCCGTTCGCGAGATATGGGAGTTTGAAGTTAAGGATTGGTTGAGGAACCATCAAAATTTTCGCAAGTATGAAACTCGAAACCAATAACCACAAAGGCCTAGGGGAAAAATACACATACCTTTGTAATCGGGAGTGTTTCTACTTCCAGATGCAAGCGGATTTTTCGAGTTCGTCTATCCGTTCGAGAGATATGGGAGTTTGAAGTTAAGGAATGGTTGAGAAACAATCAAAATTTTCGCAAGTCTGATACTCGAAACCAATAACTACAAAGGCCTAGGGGAAAAATACACATACCTTTGTAATCGGGCGAGTTTCTACTTTCAGATGCAACAGGAATTTCTCGAGTTCGTCAATCCATTCGCGAGATATGAGAGTTTGAAGTTAAGGTATGGTTGAGGAACCATCAAAATTTTCGCAATTCTGATGCTAGAAACGAAAAACTGGAATGGCCTAGGGGAAAAGTACACACACCATAGTAATCGGGCGAGTTTCTACTTTCAGACGCAACAGGAATTTCTCGCGTTCGTCAATCCGTTCGCGAGATACGGGAGTTTGAAGTTAAGGTATGGTTGAGAAACCATCAAAATTTTAGTAAGTCTGATACACGAAACCAATAACTACTATGTCCTAGGGCAAAAATACACATACCATGGTAATCGGGCGAGTTTCTGCTTTCAGATGCAACAGGAATTTCTGGAGTTCGTCAATCCTTTCGCGAGATATGGGAGTTTGAAGTTAAGGAATGGTTGAGGAACCATCAAAATTTTCGCAAGTCTGATACTCGAAACCAATAACTGGAATGGCCTAGGGGAAAAGTACACATACCTTTGTAATCGGGCGAGTTTCTACTTTCAGATGCAAAAGGAATTTCTCGAGTTCGTCTATCCTTTCGCGAGATATAGGAGTTTGAAGTTAAGGAATGGTTGAGGACCCATCAAAATTTTCGCAAGTCTGAAACTCGAAACCAATAACTACAAAGGCCTAGGGGAAAAATACTCATACCTTTGTAGTCGGGCGAGTTTCTACTTTCAGATGCAACCGGAATTTTTCCAGTTCGTCTATCCGTTCGAGAGATATGGGAGTTTGAATTTAAGGAATGGTTGAGAAACAATCAAAATTTTCGCAAGTCTGGTACTCCAAACCAATAACTTCTATTGCCTAGGGCAAAAATACACATACCGTTGTATTCGGGCGAGTTTCTACTTTCAGATGCAACAGGAATTTCTCGAGTTCGTCAATCCGTTCGCGAGATATGGGAGTTTGAAGTTAAGGAATGGTTGAGAAACCGTCAAAATTTTCGCAAGTCTGATACTCGAATCCAATAACTACAATTGCCTAGGGCAAAAATACACATACCTTTGTAATCGGGCGAGTTTCTACTTTCAGATGCAACAGGAATTTCTCGAGTTCGCCAATCCGTTCGCGAGATATGGGAGTTTGAAGTTAAGGAAAGGTTGAGAAACCATCAAAATTTTCGCAAGTCTGATACTCGAAACCAATAACTACAAAGGCCTAGGGCAAAAATACACATAGCATTGTAATCGGGCGAGATTATGCATTCAGATGCAACTGGAATTTCTCGAGTTCATCAATCCGTTCGCGAGATATGGGAGTTTGAAGTAACGGAATGGTTGAGAACCCATCAAAATTTTCGCAAGTCTGATACTCGAAAACAATAACTTCTATTGCCTAGGGCAAAAATACACATACCGTAGTATTCGGGCGAGTTTCTACTTTCAGATGCAACAGGAATTTTTCCAGTTCGTCTATCCGTTCGAGAGATATGGGAGTTTGAAGTTAAGGAATGGTTGAGAAACAATCAAAATTTTCGCAAGTCTGATACTCCAAACCAATAACTTCTATTGCCTAGGGCAAAAATACACATACCGTTGTATTCGGGCGAGTTTCTACTTTCAGATGCAACAGGAATTTCTCGAGTTCGTCAATCCGTTCGCGAGATATGGGAGTTTGAAGTTAAGGAATGGTTGAGAAACCGTCAAAATTTTCGCAAGTCTGATACTCGAATCCAATAACTACAATTGCCTAGGGCAAAAATACACATACCTTTGTAATCGGGCGAGTTTCTACTTTCAGATGCAACAGGAATTTCTCGAGTTCGCCAATCCGTTCGCGAGATATGGGAGTTTGAAGTTAAGGAAAGGTTGAGAAACCATCAAAATTTTCGCAAGTCTGATACTCGAAACCAATAACTACAAAGGCCTAGGGCAAAAATACACATAGCATTGTAATCGGGCGAGATTATGCATTCAGATGCAACTGGAATTTCTCGAGTTGGTAATCCGTTCGCGAGATATGGGAGTTTGAAGTTAAGGAATGGTTGAGAAACCATCAAAATTTTTGCAAGTCTGATACTCGAAACCAATAACTACTGTGGCCTAGGGCAAAAATACACATACCATGGTAATCGGGCGAGTTTCTGCTTTCAGATGCAACAGGAATTTCTCGAGTTCATCAATCCGTTCGCTAGATATGGGAGTTTGAAGTTAAAGAGTGGTTGAGAAACCATAAAAATTTTCGCAAGTCTGATACGCGAAACCAATAACTACAATTGCCTAGGGCAATGATACACATACCTTTGTATTCGGGCGAGTTTCGACTTTCAGATGCAACAGGAATTTCTCAAGTTCGTCAATCCGTTCGCGAGATATGGGTGTTTGAAGTTAAGGAATGGTTGAGAAACCGTCAAAATTTTCGCATATCTGATACTCGAAACCAATAACTACAATTGCCTAGGGCAAAAATACACATAGCGTTGTAATTGGGCGAGTTTCTGCTTTCAGATGCAACAGGAATTTCTCGAGTTCGTCAATCCGTTCGCGAGATATGGGAGTTTGAAGTTAAGGAATGGTTGAGAATCCATTTAAATTTTCGCAAGTCTGATACTCGAAACCAATAACTACAATGACCTAGGGGGAAAATACACATACCGTGGTAATCGGGCGAGTTTCTGCTTTCAGATGCAACAGGAATTTCTCGAGTTCATCAATCCGTTCGCTAGATATGGGAGTTTGAAGTTAAAGAATGGTTGAGAAACCCTAAAAATTATCGCATGTCAGATACTCGAAACCATTAAATACTATGGCCCAGGGCAAAAATACACATACCGTTGTAATCGGGCGATCTTCTACCATCAGATGCAACAGGAATTTCTCGAGTTCGTCAATCCGTTCGCGAGATATGGGAGTTTGAAGTTAAGGAATGGTTAAGGAACCATCAAAATTTTCGCAAGTCTGATACTCGAAACCAATAACTTCTATTGCCTAGGGCAATGATACACATACCTTTGTATTCGGGCGAGTTTCGACTTTCAGATGCAACAGGAATTTCTCAAGTTCGTCAATCCGTTCGCGAGATATGGGTGTTTGAAGTTAAGGAATGGTTGAGAAACCGTCAAAATTTTCGCATATCTGATACTCGAAACCAATAACTACAATTGCCTAGGGCAAAAATACACATAGCGTTGTAATTGGGCGAGTTTCTGCTTTCAGATGCAACAGGAATTTCTCGAGTTCGTCAATCCGTTCGCGAGATATGGGAGTTTGAAGTTAAGGAATGGTTGAGAATCCATTTAAATTTTCGCAAGTCTGATACTCGAAACCAATAACTACAATGACCTAGGGGGAAAATACACATACCGTGGTAATCGGGCGAGTTTCTGCTTTCAGATGCAACAGGAATTTCTCGAGTTCATCAATCCGTTCGCTAGATATGGGAGTTTGAAGTTAAAGAATGGTTGAGAAACCCTAAAAATTTTCGCATGTCAGATACTCGAAACCATTAAATACTATGGCCCAGGGCAAAAATACAAATGCCGTTGTAATCGGGCGAGTTTCTGCTTTCCGATGCAACAGGAATTTCTCGAGTTCGACAATCCGTTCGCGAGATATGGGAGTTTGAAGTAACGGAATGGTTGAGAAACCATCAAAATTTTCGCAAGTCTGATACTCGAAAACAATAACTTCTATTGCCTAGGGCAAAAATACACATACCGTAGTATTCGGGCGAGTTTCTACTTTCAGATGCAACAGGAATTTTTCCAGTTCGTCTATCCGTTCGAGAGATATGGGAGTTTGAAGTTAAGGAATGGTTGAGAAACAATCAAAATTTTCGCAAGTCTGATACTCCAAACCAATAACTTCTATTGCCTAGGGCAAAAATACACATACCGTTGTATTCGGGCGAGTTTCTACTTTCAGATGCAACAGGAATTTCTCGAGTTCGTCAATCCGTTCGCGAGATATGGGAGTTTGAAGTTAAGGAATGGTTGAGAAACCGTCAAAATTTTCGCAAGTCTGATACTCGAATCCAATAACTACAATTGCCTAGGGCAAAAATACACATACCTTTGTAATCGGGCGAGTTTCTACTTTCAGATGCAACAGGAATTTCTCGAGTTCGCCAATCCGTTCGCGAGATATGGGAGTTTGAAGTTAAGGAAAGGTTGAGAAACCATCAAAATTTTCGCAAGTCTGATACTCGAAACCAATAACTACAAAGGCCTAGGGCAAAAATACACATAGCATTGTAATCGGGCGAGATTATGCATTCAGATGCAACTGGAATTTCTCGAGTTGGTAATCCGTTCGCGAGATATGGGAGTTTGAAGTTAAGGAATGGTTGAGAAACCATCAAAATTTTTGCAAGTCTGATACTCGAAACCAATAACTACTGTGGCCTAGGGCAAAAATACACATACCATGGTAATCGGGCGAGTTTCTGCTTTCAGATGCAACAGGAATTTCTCGAGTTCATCAATCCGTTCGCTAGATATGGGAGTTTGAAGTTAAAGAATGGTTGAGAAACCATAAAAATTTTCGCAAGTCTGATACGCGAAACCAATAACTACAATTGCCTAGGGCAAAAATACACATACCGTTGTAATCGGGCGATCTTCTACCATCAGATGCAACAGGAATTTCTCGAGTTCGTCAATCCGTTCGCGAGATATGGGAGTTTGAAGTTAAGGAATGGTTAAGGAACCATCAAAATTTTCGCAAGACTGATACTCGAAACCAATAACTTCTATTGCCTAGGGCAATGATACACATACCTTTGTATTCGGGCGAGTTTCGACTTTCAGATGCAACAGGAATTTCTCAAGTTCGTCAATCCGTTCGCGAGATATGGGTGTTTGAAGTTAAGGAATGGTTGAGAAACCGTCAAAATTTTCGCATATCTGATACTCGAAACCAATAACTACAATTGCCTAGGGCAAAAATACACATAGCGTTGTAATTGGGCGAGTTTCTGCTTTCAGATGCAACAGGAATTTCTCGAGTTCGTCAATCCGTTCGCGAGATATGGGAGTTTGAAGTTAAGGAATGGTTGAGAATCCATTTAAATTTTCGCAAGTCTGATACTCGAAACCAATAACTACAATGACCTAGGGGGAAAATACACATACCGTGGTAATCGGGCGAGTTTCTGCTTTCAGATGCAACAGGAATTTCTCGAGTTCATCAATCCGTTCGCTAGATATGGGAGTTTGAAGTTAAAGAATGGTTGAGAAACCCTAAAAATTTTCGCATGTCAGATACTCGAAACCATTAAATACTATGGCCCAGGGCAAAAATACAAATGCCGTTGTAATCGGGCGAGTTTCTGCTTTCCGATGCAACAGGAATTTCTCGAGTTCGACAATCCGTTCGCGAGATATGGGAGTTTGAAGTAACGGAATGGTTGAGAAACCATCAAAATTTTCGCAAGTCTGATACTCGAAAACAATAACTTCTATTGCCTAGGGCAAAAATACACATACCGTAGTATTCGGGCGAGTTTCTACTTTCAGATGCAACAGGAATTTCTCGAGCTCGTCAATCCGTTCGCGAGATATGGGAGTTTGTAGTTAAGGAATGGTTGAGAAACCGTCAAAATTTTCGCAAGTCTGATACTCGAAACCAATAACTACAATTGCCTAGGGCAAAAACACACATACCTTTGTAATCGGGCGAGTTTCTGCTTTCAGATGCAACAGGAATTTCTCGAGTTCGTCAATCCGTTCGCGAGATATGGGAGTTTGAAGTTAAGGAATGGTTGAGAAACCTTCAAAATTTTCGCAAGTCTGATACTCGAAACCAATAAGTACTATTGCCGAGGGGAAAAATACATATACCGTTGTAATCGGGCGAGTTTCTACTTTCAGATGCAAGAGGAATTTCTCGAGTTCGTCACACCGTTCGCGAGATATGGGAGTTTGAAGTTAAGGAATGGTTGTGGAACCATCAAAATTTTCGCTGGTCTGACACTCGAAACCAATAATTGGAATGGACTAGGGGAAAAGTACACACCCCATTGTAATCGGGCGAGTATCTACTTTCAGATGCAACAGGAATTTCTCGAGTTCGCCAATCCATTCGCGAGATATGGGAGTTTGAAGTTAAGGAATGGTTGAGAAACCATCAAAATTTTAGTAAGTCTGATACTCGAAACCAATAACTACTATGTCCTAGGGCAAAAATACACACACCATTGTAATTGGGCGAGTTTCTACCTTCAGACGCAAAAGGAATTTCTCGAGTTCGTCAATCCGTTCGCGAGATATGGGAGTTTGAAGTTAAGGAACGGTTGAGAAACCGTCAAAATTTTCGCAAGTCTGATACTCGAAACCAATAACTGCTATGGCCTAGGGCAAAAATACACATTGCATTGTAATCGGGCGAGATCATGCTTTCAGATGCAACTGCAATTTCTCGTGTTGGTAATCCGTTCGCGAGATATGGGAGTTTGAAGTTAAGGAATGGTTGAGGATCCATCAAAATTTTCGCTTGTCTGATACTCGAAACCAATAACTGGAATGGCCTAGGGGAAAAGTACACACCCCATTGTAATCGGGCGAGTTTCTACTTTCAGATGCAACAGCAATTTCTCGAGTTCGTCAATCCGTTCGCGACATATGGGAATTTGAAGTTAAGGAATGGTTGAGAAACCATCAAAATTTTCGCAAGTCTGATACTCGAAACCAATAACTGCTATGGCCTAGGGCAAAAATACACATTGCATTGTAATCGGGCGAGATCATGCTTTCAGATGCAACTGCAATTTCTCGTGTTGGTAATCCGTTCGCGAGATATGGGAGTTTGAAGTTAAGGAATGGTTGAGAAATCATCAAAATTTTTGCAAGTCTGATACTCGAAACCAATAACTACTATTGCCTAGGGCAAAAATACACATACCGTTGTAATCGGGCGATCTTCTACCATCAGATGCAACAGGAATTTCTCGAGTTCGTCAATCCGTTCGCGAGATATGGGAGTTTGAAGTTAAGGAATGGTTAAGGAACCATCAAAATTTTCGCAAGACTGATACTCGAAACCAATAACTTCTATTGCCTAGGGCAATGATACACATAGCGTTGTAATTGGGCGAGTTTCTGCTTTCAGATGCAACAGGAATTTCTCGAGTTCGTCAATCCTTTCGCGAGATATGGGAGTTTGAAGTTAAGGAATGGTTGAGGAACCATCATAATTTTCGCAAGTCTGATACTCGAAACCAATAACTACAATTGCTTAGGGCAAAAATACACATACCTTTGTAATCGGGCGAGTTTCTGCTTTCAGATGCAACAGGAATTTCTCGAGTTCGTCAATCCGTTCGCGAGATATGGGAGTTTGAAGTTAAGGAATGGTTGTGGAACCATCAAAATTTTCGCTGGTCTGACACTCGAAACCAATAATTGGAATGGACTAGGGGAAAAGTACACACCCCATTGTAATCGGGCGAGTATCTACTTTCAGATGCAACAGGAATTTCTCGAGTTCGCCAATCCGTTCGCGAGATATGGGAGTTTGAAGTTAAGGAATGGTTGAGAAACCATCAAAATTTTCGCAAGTCTGATACTCGAAACCAATAACTACAAAGGCCTAGGGCAAAAATACACATAGCATTGCAAACGGGCGAGATTATGCTTTCAGATGCAACAGGAATTTCTCGAGTTCGTCTATCCTTTCGCGAGATATGGGAGTTTGAAGTTAAGGAATGGTTGAGGAACCATCAAAATTTTCGCAAGTCTGATACTCGAAACCAATAACTGGAATGGCCTATGGGAAAAGTACACATACCATTGTAATCGGGCGTGTTTCTACATTCAGGTGCAACAGGAACTTCTCGAGTTCGTCAATCCGTTCGCGAGATATGGGAGTTTGAAGTTAAGGAATGGTTGAGAATCCATCTAAATTTTCGCAAGTCTGATACTCGAAACCAATAACTACAATGACCTAGGGGGAAAATACACATACTGTGGTAACCGGGCGATCTTCTACCATCAGATGCAACAGGAATTTCTCGAGTTCGTCAATCCGTTCGCGAGATATGGGAGTTTGAAGTTAAGGAATGGTTGAGGAACCATCAAAATTTTCGCAAGTCTGATACTCGAAACCAATAACTGGAATGGCCTATGGGAAAAGTACACACAGCATTGTAATGGGGCGAGTTTCTACTTTCAGATGCAACAGGAATTTCTCGAGTTCGTCAATCCGTTCGCGAGATATGGGAGTTTGAAGTTAAGGAATGGTTGAGAATCCATCTAAATTTTCGCAAGTCTGATACTCGAAACCAATAACTACAATGACCTAGGGGGAAAATACACATACTGTGGTAATCGGGCGATCGTCTACCATCAGATGCAACAGGAATTTTTCGAGTTCGTCAATCCGTTCGCGAGATATGGGAGTTTGAAGTTAAGGAATGGTTAAGGAACCATCAAAATTTTCGCAAGTCTGATACTCGAAACCAATAACTACTGTCGTCTAAGGCAAAAATACACATACCATGGTAATCGGGCGAGTTTCTGCTTTCAGATGCAACAGGAGTTTCTCGAGTTCGTCAATCCTTTCGCGAGATATGGGAGTTTGAAGTTAAGGAATGTTTGAGAAACCATCAAAATTTTCCCAAGTCTGATACTCGAAACCAATAACTTCTATTGCCTAGGGCAAAGATACACATACCGTTGTATTCGGGCGAGTTTCTACTTTCAGATGCAACAGGAATTTCTCGAGTTCGTCAATCCGTTCGCGAAATATGGGAGTTTGAAGTTACGGAATGGTTGAGAAACCATCAAAGTTTTAGTAAGTCTGATACTCGAAACCAATAACTACCATGTCCTAGGACAAAAATACACACACCATTGTAATCGGGCGAGTTTCTACTTTCAGATGCAAAAGGAATTTCTCGAGTTCGTCAATCCGTTCGCCAGATATGGGAGTTTGAAGTTAAGGAATGGTTGAGAAACCATCAAAATTTTCGCAAGTCTGATACTCGAAACCAATAAGTACTCTTGCCGAGGGGAAAAATACATATACCATTGTAATCGGGCGAGTTTCTACTTTCAGATGCCAGAGGAATTTCTCGAGTTCGTCAATCCGTTCGCGAGATAGGGGAGTTTGAAGTTAAGGAATGGTTGAGGAACCATCAAAATTTACGCTGGTCTGACACTCGAAACCAATAATTGGAATGGCCTAGGGGAAAAGTACAGACCCCATTGTAATCGGGCGAGTTTCTACTTTCAGATGCAACAGGAATTTCTCGAGTTGGTAATCCGTTCGCGAGATATGGGAGTTTGAAGTTAAGGAATGGTTGAGAAATCATCAAAATTTTTGCGAGTCTGATACTCGAAACCAATAACTACTTTTGCCTACGGCAAAAATACACATACCGTTGTAATCGGGCGATCTTCTACCATCAGATGCAACAGGAATTTCTCGAGTTCGTCAATCCGTTCGCGAGATATGGGAGTTTGAAGTTAAGGATTGGTTGAGGAACCATCAAAATTTTCGCAAGTATGAAACTCGAAACCAATAACCACAAAGGCCTAGGGGAAAAATACACATACCTTTGTAATCGGGAGTGTTTCTACTTCCAGATGCAAGCGGATTTTTCGAGTTCGTCTATCCGTTCGAGAGATATGGGAGTTTGAAGTTAAGGAATGGTTGAGAAACAATCAAAATTTTCGCAAGTCTGATACTCGAAACCAATAACTACAAAGGCCTAGGGGAAAAATACACATACCTTTGTAATCGGGCGAGTTTCTACTTTCAGATGCAACAGGAATTTCTCGAGTTCGTCAATCCATTCGCGAGATATGAGAGTTTGAAGTTAAGGTATGGTTGAGGAACCATCAAAATTTTCGCAATTCTGATGCTAGAAACGAAAAACTGGAATGGCCTAGGGGAAAAGTACACACACCATAGTAATCGGGCGAGTTTCTACTTTCAGACGCAACAGGAATTTCTCGCGTTCGTCAATCCGTTCGCGAGATACGGGAGTTTGAAGTTAAGGTATGGTTGAGAAACCATCAAAATGTCGCAAGTCTGATACTCGAAACCAATAACTACTATGGCCTAGGGCAAAAATACACATACCGTTGTAATCGGGCGAGTTTCTGCTGTCAGATGCAACAGGAATTTCTCGAGTTCGTCAATCCGTTCGCGAAATATGGGAGTTTGAAGTTAAGGAATGGTTGAGGAACCATCAAAATTTTAGTAAGTCTGATACACGAAACCAATAACTACTATGTCCTAGGGCAAAAATACACATACCATGGTAATCGGGCGAGTTTCTGCTTTCAGATGCAACAGGAATTTCTGGAGTTCGTCAATCCTTTCGCGAGATATGGGAGTTTGAAGTTAAGGAATGGTTGAGGAACCATCAAAATTTTCGCAAGTCTGATACTCGAAACCAATAACTGGAATGGCCTAGGGGAAAAGTACACATACCTTTGTAATCGGGCGAGTTTCTACTTTCAGATGCAAAAGGAATTTCTCGAGTTCGTCTATCCTTTCGCGAGATATAGGAGTTTGAAGTTAAGGAATGGTTGAGGACCCATCAAAATTTTCGCAAGTCTGAAACTCGAAACCAATAACTACAAAGGCCTAGGGGAAAAATACTCATACCTTTGTAGTCGGGCGAGTTTCTACTTTCAGATGCAACCGGAATTTTTCCAGTTCGTCTATCCGTTCGAGAGATATGGGAGTTTGAAGTTAAGGAAAGGTTGAGAAACCATCAAAATTTTCGCAAGTCTGATACTCGAAACCAATAACTACAAAGGCCTAGGGCAAAAATACACATAGCATTGTAATCGGGCGAGATTATGCATTCAGATGCAACTGGAATTTCTCGAGTTGGTAATCCGTTCGCGAGATATGGGAGTTTGAAGTTAAGGAATGGTTGAGAAACCATCAAAATTTTTGCAAGTCTGATACTCGAAACCAATAACTACTGTGGCCTAGGGCAAAAATACACATACCATGGTAATCGGGCGAGTTTCTGCTTTCAGATGCAACAGGAATTTCTCGAGTTCGTCAATCCTTTCGCGAGATATGGGAGTTTGAAGTTAAGGAATGGTTGAGGAACCATCAAAATTTTCGCAAGTCTGATACTCGAAACCAATAACTGGAATGGCCTAGGGGAAAAGTACACATACCTTTGTAATCGGGCGAGTTTCTACTCTCAGATGCAAAAGGAATTTCTCGAGTTCGTCAATCCTTTCGCGAGATATGGGAGTTTGAAGTTAAGGAATGGTTGAGGAACCATCAAAATTTTAGTAAGTCTGATACACGAAACCAATAACTACTATGTCCTAGGGCAAAAATACACATACCATGGTAATCGGGCGAGTTTCTGCTTTCAGATGCAACAGGAATTTCTCGAGTTCGTCAATCCTTTCGCGAGATATGGGAGTTTGAAGTTAAGGAATGGTTGAGGAACCATCAAAATTTTCGCAAGTCTGATACTCGAAACCAATAACTGGAATGGCCTAGGGGAAAAGTACACATACCTTTCTAATTGGGCGAGTTTCTACTTTCAGATGCAAAAGGAATTTCTCGAGTTCGTCAATCCTTTCGCGAGATATGGGAGTTTGAAGTTAAGGAATGGTTGAGGAACCATCAAAATTTTCGCAAGTATGAAACTCGAAACCAATAACTACAAAGGCCTAGGGGAAAAATACAAATACCTTTGTAGTCGGGCGAGTTTCTACTTTCAGATGCAACAGGAATTTCTCGAGTTCGTCAATCCGTTCGCGAGATATGGGAGTTTGAAGTTAAGGAATGGTTGAGAAACCGTCAAAATTTTCGCAAGTCTGATACTCGAATCCAATAACTACAATTGCCTAGGGCAAAAATACACATACCTTTGTAATCGGGCGAGTTTCTACTTTCAGATGCAACAGGAATTTCTCGAGTTCGCCAATCCGTTCGCGAGATATGGGAGTTTGAAGTTAAGGAATGGTTGAGAAACCATCAAAATTTTCGCAAGTCTGATACTCGAAACCAATAACTACAAAGGCCTAGGGCAAAAATACACATAGCATTGTAATCGGGCGAGATTATGCATTCAGATGCAACTGGAATTTCTCGAGTTGGTAATCCGTTCGCGAGATATGGGAGTTTGAAGTTAAGGAATGGTTGAGAAACCATCAAAATTTTTGCAAGTCTGATACTCGAAACCAATAACTACTGTGGCCTAGGGCAAAAATACACATACCATGGTAATCGGGCGAGTTTCTGCTTTCAGATGCAACAGGAATTTCTCGAGTTCGTCTATCCTTTCGCGCGATATGGGAGTTTGAAGTTAAGGAATGGTTGAGGAACCATCAAAATCTTCGCAAGTCTGATACTCGAAACCAATAACTCGAATGGCCCATGGGAAAAGTACACACAGCATTGTAATGGGGCGAGTTTCTACTTTCAGATGCAACAGGAATTTCTCGAGTTCGTCAATCCGTTCGCGGGATATGGGAGTTTGAAGTTAAGGAATGGTTGAGAAACCGTCAAAATTTTCGCAAGTCTGATACTCGAATCCAATAACTACAATTGCCTAGGGCAAAAATACACATACCTTTGTAATCGGGCAAGTTTCTGCTTTCAGATGCAACAGGAATTTCTCGAGTTCGTCAATCCGTTCGCGGGATATGGGAGTTTGAAGTTAAGGAATGGTTGAGAATCCATCTAAATTTTCGCAAGTCTGATACTCGAAACCGATAACTACAATGACCTAGGGGGAAAATACACATACCGTGGTAATCGGGCGAGTTTCTGCTTTCAGATGCAACAGGAATTTCTCGAGTTCATCAATCCGTTCGCTAGATATGGGAGTTCGAAGTTAAAGAATGGTTGAGAAACCATAAAAATTTTCGCAAGTCTGATACTCGAAACCAATAACTACAATTGCCTAGGGCAAAAATACACATACCTTTGTAATCGGGCGAGTTTCTGCTTTCAGATGCAACAGGAATTTCTCGAGTTCGTCAATCCGTTCGCGAGATATGGGAGTTTGAAGTTAAGGAATGGTTGAGAAACCGTCAAAATTTTCGCAAGTCTGATACTCGAAACCAATAACTACAATTGCCTAGGGCAAAAATACACATACCTTTGTAATCGGGCGAGTTTCTGCTTTCAGATGCAACAGGAATTTCTCGAGTTCGTCAATCCGTTCGCGAAATATGGGAGTTTGAAGTTAAGGAATGGTTGAGGAACCATCAAAATTTTCGCAAGTCTGATACACGAAGCCAATAACCACTATGGCCCAGGGCAAAAATACACATGCCGTTGTAATCGGGCGAGTTTCTGCTTTCAGATGCAACAGGAATTTCTCGAGTTCGTCAATCCGTTCGCGAGATGTGGGAGTTTGAAGTTACGGAATGGTAGAGAAACCATCAAAATTTTCGCAAGTCTGATACTCCAAACCAATAACTTCTATTGCCTAGGGCAAAAATACACATACCGTTGTATTCGGGCGAGTTTCTACTTTAAGATGCAACAGGAATTTCTCGAGTTCGTCAATCCGTTCGCGAGATATGGGAGTTTGAAGTTAAGGAATGGTTGAGAAACCGTCAAAATTTTCGCAAGTCTGATACTCGAAACCAATAACTACAAAGGCCTAGGGCAAAAATACACATAGCATTGTAATCGGGCGAGATGATGCATTCAGATGCAACTGGAATTTCTCGAGTTGGTAATCCGTTCGCGAGATACGGGAGTTTGAAGTTAAGGAATGGTTGAGAATCCATCTAAATTTTCGCAAGTCTGATACTCGAAACCAATAACTACAATGACCTAGGGGAAAAATACACATACCGTGGTAATCGGGCGAGTTTCTGCTTTCAGATGCAACAGGAGTTTCTCGAGTTCGTCAATCCGTTCGCGAGATGTGGGAGTTTGAAGTTAAGGAATGGTTGAGAAACCATCACAATTTTCGCAATTCTGATGCTAGAAACGAAAAACTGGAACGGCCTAGGGGAAAAGTACACACACCATAGTAATCGGGCGAGTTTCTACTTTCAGACGCAACAGGAATTTCTCGAGTTCGTCAATCCGTTCGCGAGATATGAGAGTTTGAAGTTAAGGTATGGTTGAGAAACCATCAAAATTTTCGCAATTCTGATGCTAGAAACGAAAAACTGGAACGGCCTAGGGGAAAAGTACACACACCATAGTAATCGGGCGATCTTCTACCATCAGATGCAACAGGAATTTCTCGAGTTCGTCAATCCGTTCGCGAGATATGGGAGTTTGAAGTTAAGGAATGGTTGAGGAACCATCAAAATTTTCGCAAGTCTGAAACTCGAAACCAATAACTACAAAGGCCTAGGGGAAAAATACACATACCTTTGTAGTCGGGCGAGTTTCTACTTTCAGATGCAACCGGAATTTTTCGAGTTCGACTATCCGTTCGAGAGATATGGGAGTTTGAAGTTAAGGAATGGTTGAGAAACAATCAAAATTTTCGCAAGCCTGATACTCGAAACCAATAACTACAAAGGCCTAGGGGAAAAATACACATACCTTTGTAATCGGGCGAGTTTCTACTTTCAGATGCAACCGGAATTTTTCGAGTTCGTCTATCCGTTCGAGAGATATGGTCGTTTGAAGTTAAGGAATGGTTGAGAAACAATCAAAATTTTCGCATGTCTGATTCTCGAAACAAATAACTACAATGGCCTAGGGGAAAAATACACATAGCGTTGTAATCGGGAGAGTTTCTACTTTCAGATGCAACAGGAATTTCTCGAGTTCGTCAATCCTTTCGCGAGATATGGGAGTTTGAAGTTAAGGAATGGTTGAGGAACCATCAAAATTTTCGCAAGTCTGATACTCGAAACCAATAACTGGAATGGCCTAGGGGAAAAGTACACATACCTTTGTAATCGGGCGGGTTTCTGCTTTCAGATGCAACAGGAATTTCTCGAGTTCGTCAATCCTTTCGCGAGATATCGGAGTTTGAAGTTAAGGAATGGTTGAGGAACCATCAAAATTTTCGCAAGTCTGAAACTCGAAACCAATAACTACAAAGGCCTAGGGGAAAAATACACATACCGTTGTAATCGGGCGATCTTCTACCATCAGATGCAACAGGAATTTCTCGAGTTCGTCAATCCGTTCGCGAGATATGGGAGTTTGAAGTTAAGGAATGTTTGAGAAACCATCAAAATTTTCGCAAGTCTGATACTCGAAACCAATAACTTCTATTGCCTAGGGCAAAGATACACATACCGTTGTATTCGGGCGAGTTTCTACTTTCAGATGCAACAGGAATTTCTCGAGTACGTCAATCCGTTCGCGAGATATGGGAGTTTGAAGTTAAGGAATGTTTGAGAAACCATCAAAATTTTCGCAATTCTGATGCTAGAAACGAAAAACTGGAATGGCCTAGGGGAAAAGTACACACACCATAGTAATCGGGCGAGTTTCTACTTTCAGACGCAACAGGAATTTCTCGAGTTCGTCAATCCGTTCGCGAGATATGAGAGTTTGAAGTTAAGGTATGGTTGAGAAACCATCAAAATTTTCGCAAGTCTGATACTCGAAACCAATAACTGGAATGGTCTAGGGGAAAAGTACACACACCTTTGTAATCGGGCGAGTTTCTACTTTCAGATGCAACAGGAATTTCTCGAGTTCGTCAATCCTTTCGCGAGATATGGGAGTTTGAAGTTAAGGAATGGTTGAGGAACCATCAAAATTTTCGCTAGTCTGAAACTCGAAACCAATAACTACAAAGGCCTAGGGGAAAAATACACATACCTTTGTAGACGGGCGAGTTTCTACTTTCAGATGCAACCGGAATTTTTCGAGTTCGTCTATCCGTTCGAGAGATATGGGAGTTTGAAGTTAAGGAATGGTTGAGAAACAATCAAAATTTTCGCAAGCCTGATACTCGAAACCAATAACTACAAAGGCCTAGGGGAAAAATACACATACCTTTGTAATCGGGCGAGTTTCTACTTTCAGATGCAACCGGAATTTTTCGAGTTCGTCTATCCGTTCGAGAGATATGGTCGTTTGAAGTTAAGGAATGGTTGAGAAACAATCAAAATTTTCGCAAGTCTGATACTCGAAACAAATAACTACAATGGCCTAGGGGAAAAATACACATAGCGTTGTAATCGGGAGAGTTTCTACTTTCAGATGCAACAGGAATTTCTCGAGTTCGTCAATCCTTTCGCGAGATATGGGAGTTTGAAGTTAAGGAATGGTTGAGGAACCATCAAAATTTTCGCAAGTCTGATACTCGAAACCAATAACTGGAATGGCCTAGGGGAAAAGTACACATACATTTGTAATCGGGCGAGTTTCTGCTTTCAGATGCAACAGGAATTTCTCGAGTTCGTCAATCCTTTCGCGAGATATGGGAGTTTGAAGTTAAGGAATGGTTGAGGAACCATCAAAATTTTCGCAAGTCTGAAACTCGAAACCAATAACTACAAAGGCCTAGGGGAAAAATACACATACCTTTGTAGTCGGGCGAGTTTCTACTTTCAGATGCAACCGGAATTTTTCGAGTTCGTCTATCCGTTCGAGAGATATGGCAGCTTGAAGTTACGGAATGGTTGAGAAACAATCAAAATTTTCGCAAGTCTGATACTCGAAACCAATAACTACAAAGGCCTAGGGGAAAAATACACATACCTTTGTAATCGGGCGAGTTTCTACTTTCAGATGCAACCGGAATTTCTCGAGTTCGTCAATCCTTTCGCGAGATATGGGAGTTTGAAGTTAAGGAATGGTTGAGGAACCATCAAAATTTTCGCAAGTCTGAAACTCGAAACCAATAACTACAAAGGCCTAGGGGAAAAATACACATACCTTTGCAATCGAGCGAGTTTCTACTTTCAGATGCAACAGGAATTTTTCGAGTTCGTCTATCCGTTCGAGAGATATGGCAGCTTGAAGTTACGGAATGGTTGAGAAACAATCAAAATTTTCGCAAGTCTGAAACTCGAAACCAATAACTACAAAGGCCTAGGGGAAAAATACACATACCTTTGCAATCGAGCGAGTTTCTACTTTCAGATGCAACAGGAATTTTTCGAGTTCGTCTATCCGTTCGAGAGATATGGGAGTTTGAAGTTAAGGAATGGTTGAAAAACAATCAAAATTTTCGCAAGTCTGATACTCGAAACCAATAACTACAATGGCCTAGGGCAAAAATACACATACCGTTGTAATCGGGCGAGTTTCTACTTTCAGATGCAACAGGAATTTCTCGAGTTCGTCAATCCGTTCGCGAGATATGAGAGTTTGAAGTTAAGGTATGGTTGAGAAACCATCAAAATTTTCGCAATTCTGATGCTAGAAACGAAAAACTGGAATGGCCTAGGGGAAAAGTACACACACCATAGTAATCGGGCGAGTTTCTACTTTCAGACGCAACAGGAATTTCTCGAGTTCGTCAATCCGTTCGCGAGATATGAGAGTTTGAAGTTAAGGTATGGTTGAGAAACCATCAAAATTTTCGCAATTCTGATGCTAGAAACGAAAAACTGGAACGGCCTAGGGGAAAAGTACACACACCATAGTAATCGGGCGATCTTCTACCATCAGATGCAACAGGAATTTCTCGAGTTCGTCAATCCGTTCGCGAGATATGAGAGTTTGAAGTTAAGGAATGGTTGAGGAACCATCAAAATTTTCGCAAGTCTGATACTCGAAACCAATAACTGGAATGGCCTAGGGGAAAAGTACACATACCTTTGTAATCGGGCGAGTTTCTACTTTCAGATGCAACAGGAATTTCTCGAGTTCGTCAATCCTTTCGCGAGATATGGGAGTTTGAAGTTAAGGAATGGTTGAGGAACCATCATAATTTTCGCAAGTCTGATACTCGAAACCAATAACTGGAATGGCCTAGGGGAAAAGTACACATACCTTTGTAATCGGGCGAGTTTCTGCTTTCAGATGCAACAGGAATTTCTCGAGTTCGTCAATCCTTTCGCGAGATATGGGAGTTTGAAGTTAAGGAATGGTTGAGGAACCATCAAAATTTTCGCAAGTCTGAAACTCGAAACCAATAACTACAAAGGCCTAGGGGAAAAATACACATACCTTTGTAGTCGGGCGAGTTTCTACTTTCAGATGCAACCGGAATTTTTCGAGTTCGTCTATCCGTTCGAGAGATATGGCAGCTTGAAGTTACGGAATGGTTGAGAAACAATCAAAATTTTCGCAAGTCTGATACTCGAAACCAATAACTACAAAGGCCTAGGGGAACAATACACATACCTTTGTAATCGGGCGAGTTTCTACTTTCAGATGCAACCGGAATTTTTCGAGTTCGTCTATCCGTTCGAGAGATATGGGAGTTTGAAGATAAGGAATGGTTGAGAAACAATCAAAATTTTCGCAAGTCTGATACTCGAAACAAATAACTACAATGGCCTAGGGGAAAAATACACATAGCGTTGTAATCGGGAGAGTTTCTACTTTCAGATGCAACAGGAATTTTTCGAGTTCGTCTATCCGTTCGAGAGATATGGGAGTTTGAAGTTAAGGAATGGTTGAGAAACAATCAAAATTTTCGCAAGTCTGATACTCGAAACCAATAACTTCTATTGCCTAGGGCAAAGATACACATACCGTTGTATTCGGGCGAGTTTCTACTTTCAGATGCAACAGGAATTTCTCGAGTTCGTCAATCCGTTCGCGAGATATGAGAGTTTGAAGTTAAGGTATGGTTGAGAAACCATCAAAATTTTCGCAATTCTGATGCTAGAAACGAAAAACTGGAATGGCCTAGGGGAAAAGTACACACACCATAGTAATCGGGCGAGTTTCTACTTTCAGACGCAACAGGAATTTCTCGAGTTCGTCAATCCGTTCGCGAGATATGAGAGTTTGAAGTTAAGGTATGGTTGAGAAACCATCAAAATTTTCGCAATTCTGATGCTAGAAACGAAAAACTGGAACGGCCTAGGGGAAAAGTACACACACAATAGTAATCGGGCGATCTTCTACCATCAGATGCAACAGGAATTTCTCGAGTTCGTCAATCCGTTCGCGAGATATGGGAGTTTGAAGTTAAGGAATGGTTGAGGAACCATCAAAATTTTCGCAAGTCTGATACTCGAAACCAATAACTGGAATGGCCTAGGGGAAAAGTACACATACCTTTGTAATCGGGCGAGTTTCTACTTTCAGATGCAACAGGAATTTCTCGAGTTCGTCAATCCTTTCGCGAGATATGGGAGTTTGAAGTTAAGGAATGGTTGAGGAACCATCAAAATTTTCGCAAGTCTGAAACTCGAAACCAATAACTACAAAGGCCTAGGGGAAAAATACACATACCTTTGTAGTCGGGCGAGTTTCTACTTTCAGATGCAACAGGAATTTTTCGAGTTCGTCTATCCGTTCGAGAGATATGGGAGTTTGATGTTAAGGAATGGTTGAGAAACAATCAAAATTTTCGCAAGCCTGATACTCGAAACCAATAACTACAAAGGCCTAGGGAAAAAATACACATACCTTTGTAATCGGGCGAGTTTCTACTTTCCGATGCAACCGGAATTTCTCGAGTTCGTCAATCCTTTCGCGAGATATGGGAGTTTGAAGTTAAGGAATGGTTGAGGAACCATCAAAATTTTCGCAAGTCTGAAACTCGAAACCAATAACTACAAAGGCCTAGGGGAAAAATACACATACCTTTGCAATCGAGCGAGTTTCTACTTTCAGATGCAACAGGAATTTTTCGAGTTCGTCTATCCGTTCGAGAGATATGGCAGCTTGAAGTTACGGAATGGTTGAGAAACAATCAAAATTTTCGCAAGTCTGAAACTCGAAACCAATAACTACAAAGGCCTAGGGGAAAAATACACATACCTTTGCAATCGAGCGAGTTTCTACTTTCAGATGCAACAGGAATTTTTCGAGTTCGTCTATCCGTTCGAGAGATATGGGAGTTTGAAGTTAAGGAATGGTTGAAAAACAATCAAAATTTTCGCAAGTCTGATACTCGAAACCAATAACTACAATGGCCTAGGGCAAAAATACACATACCGTTGTAATCGGGCGAGTTTCTACTTTCAGATGCAACAGGAATTTCTCGAGTTCGTCAATCCGTTCGCGAGATATGAGAGTTTGAAGTTAAGGTATGGTTGAGAAACCATCAAAATTTTCGCAATTCTGATGCTAGAAACGAAAAACTGGAATGGCCTAGGGGAAAAGTACACACACCATAGTAATCGGGCGAGTTTCTACTTTCAGACGCAACAGGAATTTCTCGAGTTCGTCAATCCGTTCGCGAGATATGAGAGTTTGAAGTTAAGGTATGGTTGAGAAACCATCAAAATTTTCGCAATTCTGATGCTAGAAACGAAAAACTGGAACGGCCTAGGGGAAAAGTACACACACCATAGTAATCGGGCGATCTTCTACCATCAGATGCAACAGGAATTTCTCGAGTTCGTCAATCCGTTCGCGAGATATGAGAGTTTGAAGTTAAGGAATGGTTGAGGAACCATCAAAATTTTCGCAAGTCTGATACTCGAAACCAATAACTGAAATGGCCTAGGGGAAAAGTACACATACCTTTGTAATCGGGCGAGTTTCTACTTTCAGATGCAACAGGAATTTCTCGAGTTCGTCAATCCTTTCGCGAGATATGGGAGTTTGAAGTTAAGGAATGGTTGAGGAACCATCAAAATTTTCGCAAGTCTGAAACTCGAAACCAATAACTACAAAGGCCTAGGGGAAAAATACACATACCTTTGTAGTCGGGCGAGTTTCTACTTTCAGATGGAACCGGAATTTTTCGAGTTCGTCTATCCGTTCGAGAGATATGGCAGCTTGAAGTTACGGAATGGTTGAGAAACAATCAAAATTTTCGCAAGTCTGATACTCGAAACCAATAACTACAAAGGCCTAGGGGAACAATACACATACCTTTGTAATCGGGCGAGTTTCTACTTTCAGATGCAACCGGAATTTTTCGAGTTCGTCTATCCGTTCGAGAGATATGGGAGTTTGAAGTTAAGGAATGGTTGAGAAACAATCAAAATTTTCGCAAGTCTGATACTCGAAACAAATAACTACAATGGCCTAGGGGAAAAATACACATAGCGTTGTAATCGGGAGAGTTTCTACTTTCAGATGCAACAGGAATTTTTCGAGTTCGTCTATCCGTTCGAGAGATATGGGAGTTTGAAGTTAAGGAATGGTTGAGAAACAATCAAAATTTTCGCAAGTCTGATACTCGAAACCAATAACTTCTATTGCCTAGGGCAAAGATACACATACCGTTGTATTCGGGCGAGTTTCTACTTTCAGATGCAACAGGAATTTCTCGAGTTCGTCAATCCGTTCGCGAGATATGAGAGTTTGAAGTTAAGGTATGGTTGAGAAACCATCAAAATTTTCGCAATTCTGATGCTAGAAACGAAAAACTGGAATGGCCTAGGGGAAAAGTACACACACCATAGTAATCGGGCGAGTTTCTACTTTCAGACGCAACAGGAATTTCTCGAGTTCGTCAATCCGTTCGCGAGATATGAGAGTTTGAAGTTAAGGTATGGTTGAGAAACCATCAAAATTTTCGCAATTCTGATGCTAGAAACGAAAAACTGGAACGGCCTAGGGGAAAAGTACACACACAATAGTAATCGGGCGATCTTCTACCATCAGATGCAACAGGAATTTCTCGAGTTCGTCAATCCGTTCGCGAGATATGGGAGTTTGAAGTTAAGGAATGGTTGAGGAACCATCAAAATTTTCGCAAGTCTGATACTCGAAACCAATAACTGGAATGGCCTAGGGGAAAAGTACACATACCTTTGTAATCGGGCGAGTTTCTACTTTCAGATGCAACAGGAATTTCTCGAGTTCGTCAATCCTTTCGCGAGATATGGGAGTTTGAAGTTAAGGAATGGTTGAGGAACCATCAAAATTTTCGCAAGTCTGAAACTCGAAACCAATAACTACAAAGGCCTAGGGGAAAAATACACATACCTTTGTAGTCGGGCGAGTTTCTACTTTCAGATGCAACAGGAATTTTTCGAGTTCGTCTATCCGTTCGAGAGATATGGGAGTTTGATGTTAAGGAATGGTTGAGAAACAATCAAAATTTTCGCAAGCCTGATACTCGAAACCAATAACTACAAAGGCCTAGGGAAAAAATACACATACCTTTGTAATCGGGCGAGTTTCTACTTTCCGATGCAACCGGAATTTTTCGAGTTCGTCTATCCGTTCGAGAGATATGGTCGTTTGAAGTTAAGGAATGGTTGAGAAACAATCAAAATTTTCGCAAGTCTGATACTAGAAACAAATAACTACAATGGCCTAGGGGAAAAATACACATAGCGTTGTAATCGGGAGAGTTTCTACTTTCAGATGCAACAGGAATTTCTCGAGTTCGTCAATCCTTTCGCGAGATATGGGAGTTTGAAGTTAAGGAATGGTTGAGAAACAATCAAAATTTTCGCAAGTCTGAAACTCGAAACCAATAACTACAAAGGCCTAGGGGAAACATACACATACCTTTGTAGTCGGGCGAGTTTCTACTTTCAGATGCAACCGGAATTTTTCGAGTTCGTCTATCCGTCAGAGAGATATGGCAGCTTGAAGTTACGGAATGGTTGAGAAACAATCAAAATTTTCGCAAGTCTGATACTCGAAACCAATAACTACAAAGGCCTAGGGGAAAAATACACATACCTTTGTAATCGGGCGAGTTTCTACATTCAGATGCAACCGGAATTTTTCGAGTTCGTCTATCCGTTCGAGAGATATGGGAGTTTGAAGTTAAGGAATGGTTGAGAAACAATCAAAATTTTCGCAAGTCTGATACTCGAAACAAATAACTACAATGGCCTAGGGGAAAAATACACATAGCGTTGTAATCGGGAGAGTTTCTACTTTCAGATGCAACAGAAATATTTCGGATTCGGCAATCCGTTCGCGAAATATGGCAGCTTGAAATTACGGAATGGTTGAGGAACCATCAAAATTTTCGCAAGTCTGATACTCGAAACCAGTAACTACAAAAGCCTAGGGGAAAAATACACATACCTTTGTAATCGAGAGAGTTTCTACTTTCAGATGCAACAGGAATTTTTCGAGTTCGTCTATCCGTTCGAGAGATATGGGAGTTTGAAGTTAAGGAATGGTTGAGAAACAATCAAAATTTTCGCAAGTCTGATACTCGAAACCAGTAACTATAAAGGCCTAGGGGAAAAATACACATACCTTTGTAATCGGGCGAGCTTCTACTTTTAGATGCAACAGGAATTTCTCGAGTTCGTCAATCCTTTCGCGAGATATGGGAGTTTGAAGTTAAGGAATGGTTGAGGAACCATCAAAATTTTCGCAAGTCTGATACTCGAAACCAATAACTGCTATGGCCTAGGGCAAAAATATACATACCGTTGTAATCGATCGAGTTTCTGCTTTCAGATGCAACAGAAATATTTCGGATTCGGCAATCCGTTCGCGAAATATGGCAGCTTGAAATTACGGAATGGTTGAGGAACCATCAAAATTTTCGCAAGTCTGATACTCGAAACCAGTAACTACAAAAGCCTAGGGGAAAAATACACATACCTTTGTAATCGAGAGAGTTTCTACTTTCAGATGCATCAGGAATTTTTCGAGTTCGTCAATCCGTGCGCGAAATATGGGAGTTTGAAGTTACGGAATGGTTGAGAAACCATCAAAATTTTAGTAAGTCTGATACACGAAAGCAATAACTACTATGTCCTAGTGCAAAAATACACATACCATGGTAATCGGGCGAGTTTCTGCTTTCAGATGCAACAGGAATTTCTCGAGTTCGTCAATCCTTTCGCGAGATATGGGAGGTTGAAGTTAAGGAATGGTTGAGGAACCATCAAAATTTTCGCAAGTCTGATACTCGAAACCAATAACTGGAATGGCCTAGGGGAAAAGTACACATACCTTTGTAATCGGGCGAGTTTCTACTTTCAGATGCAACCGGAATTTTTCGAGTTCGTCTATCCGTTCGAGAGATATGGGAGGTTGAAGTTAAGGAATGGTTGAGGAACCATCAAAATTTTCGCAAGTCTGATACTCGAAACCAATAACTGGAATGGCCTAGGGGAAAAGTACACATACCTTTGTAATCGGGCGAGTTTCTACTTTCAGACGCAACAGGAATTTCTCGAGTTCGTCTATCCGTTCGAGAGATATGGGAGTTTGAAGTTAAGGAATGGTTGAGAAACAATCAAAATTTTCGCAAGTCTGATACTCGAAACCAATAACTACAATGGCCTAGGGCTAAAATACACATACCGTTGTAATCGGGCGAGTTTCTGCTCTCAGATGCAACAGGAATTTCTCGAGTTCGTCAATCCGTGCGCGAAATATGGGAGTTTGAAGTTACGGAATGGTTGAGAAACCATCAAAATTTTAGTAAGTCTGAAACTCGAAACCAATAACTACAAAGGCCTAGGGGAAAAATACACATACCTTTGTAGTCGGGCGAGTTTCTACTTTCAGATGCAACCGGAATTTTTCGAGTTCGTCTATCCGTTCGAGAGATATAGAAGTTTGAAGTTAAGGAATGGTTGAGAAACAATAAAAATTTTCGCAAGTCTGATACACGAAACCAATAACTACAATGTCCTAGTGCAAAAATACACATACCATGGTAATCGGGCGAGTTTCTGCTTTCAGATGCAACAGGAATTTCTCGAGTTCGTCAATCCTTTCGCGAGATATGGGAGGTTGAATTTAAGGAATGGTTGAGAAACCATCAAAATTTTCGCAAGTCTGATACTCGAAACCAATAACTTCTATTGCCTAGGGCAAAAATACACATACCGTTGTATTCGGGCGAGTTTCTACTTTCAGATGCAACAGGAATTTCTCGAGTTTGTCAATCCGTTCGCGAGATATGGGAGTTTGAAGTTAAGGAATGGTTGAGAAACCGTCAAAATTTTCGCAAGTCTGATACTCGAAAACAATAAGTACTATTGCCGATGGGAAAAATGCATATACCGTTGTAATCGGGCGAGATTCTACTTTCAGATGTAAGAGGAATTTCTCGAGTTCGTCAATCCGTTCGCGAGATATGGGAGTTTGAGGTTAAGGAATGGTTGAGAAACCGTCAAAATTTTCGCAAGTCTGATACTCGAAACCAATAACTACAATTGCCTAGGGCAAAAATACACATACCTTTGTAATCGGGCGAGTTTCTGCTTTCAGATGCAACAGGAATTTCTCGAGTTCGTCAATCCGTTCGCGAAATATGGGAGTTTGAAGTTACGGAATGGTTGAGAAACCATCAAAATTTTAGTAAGTCTGATACTCGAAACCAATAACTACTATGTCCTAGGGCAAAAATACACACACCATTGTAATCGGGCGAGTTTCTACCTTCAGATGCAAAAGGAATTTCTCGAGTTCGTCAATCCGTTCGCGAGATATGGGAGTTTGAAGTTAAGGAATGGTTGAGAAACCATCAAAATTTTCGCAAGTCTGATACTCGAAACCAATAAGTACTATTGCCGATGGGAAAAATGCATATACCGTTGTAATCGGGCGAGTTTCTACTTTCAGATGCAAGAGGAACTTCTCGAGTTCGTCAATCCGTTCGCGAGATATGGGAGTTTGAAGTTAAGGAATGTTTGAGAAACCATCAAAATTTTCGCAAGTCTGATACTCGAAACCAATAACTTCTATTGCCTAGGGCAAAGATACACATACCGTTGTATTCGGGCGAGTTTCTGCTTTCAGATGCAACAGGAATTTCTCGAGTTCGTCAATCCGTTCGCGAAATATGGGAGTTTGAAGTTACGGAATGGTTGAGAAACCATCAAAGTTTTAGTAAGTCTGATACTCGAAACCAATAACTACCATGTCCTAGGGCAAAAATACACACACCATTGTAATCGGGCGAGTTTCTACTTTCAGACGCAACAGGAATTTCTCGAGTTCGTCAATCCGTTCGCGAGATATGGCAGCTTGAAGTTACGTAATGGTTGAGAAACAATCAAAATTTTCGCAAGTCTGATACTCGAAACCAATAACTACAAAGGCCTAGGGCAAAAATACACATACGTTTGTAATCGGGCGAGTTTCTACTTTCAGATGCAACCGGAATTTTTCGAGTTCGTCAATCCGTTCGCGAGATATGAGAGTTTGAAGTTAAGGTATGGTTGAGAAACTATCAAAATTTTCGCAATTCTGATGCTAGAAACGAAAAACTGGAATGGCCTAGGGGAAAAGTACACACACCATAGTAATCGGGCGAGTTTCTACTTTCAGACGCAACAGGAATTTCTCGAGTTCGTCAATCCGTTCGCGAGATATGGGAGTTTGAAGTTACGGAATGGTTGAGAAACCATCAAAATTTTAGTAAGTCTGATACACGAAACCAATAACTACAAAGGCCTAGGGGAAAAATACACATACCTTTGTAGTCGGGCGAGTTTCTACTTTCAGATGCAACCGGAACTTTTCGAGTTCGTCTATCCGTTCGAGAGATATGGCAGCTTGAAGTTACGGAATGGTTGAGAAACAATCAAAATTTTCGCAAGTCTGATAATCGAAACCAATAACTACAAAGGCCTAGGGGAAAAATGCACATACCTTTGTAATCGGGCGAGTTTCTACTTTCAGATGCAACCTGAATTTTTCGAGTTCGCCTATCCGTTCGAGAGATATGGGAGTTTGAAGTTAAGGAATGGTTGAGAAGCAATCAAAATTTTCGCAAGTCTGATACTCGAAACCAATAACTACAAAGGCCTAGGGGAAAAATACACATACCTTTGTAATCGGGCGAGTTTCTACTTTCAGATGCAACAGGAATTTCTCGAGTTCGTCAATCCGTTCGCGAGATATGGGAGTTTGAAGTTAAGGAATGGTTGAGGAACCATCAAAATTTTCGCAAGTCTGATACTCGAAACCAATAACTACAAAGGCCTAGGGGAAAAATACACATACCTTTGTAATCGGGCGAGTTTCTACTTTAAGATGCAACAAGAATTTCTCGAGTTCGTCAATCCGTTCGCGAGATATGAGAATTTGAAGTTAAGGTATGGTTGAGAAACCATCAGAATTTTCGCAATTCTGATGCTAGAAACGAAAAACTGGAATGGCCTAGGGGAAAAGTACACACACCATAGTAATCGGGCGAGTTTCTACTTTCAGACGCAACAGGAATTTCTCGAGTTCGTCAATCCGTTCGCGAGATATGGCAGCTTGAAGTTACGGAATGGTTGAGAAACAATCAAAATTTTCGCAAGTCTGACACTCGAAACCAATAACTACAAAGGCCTAGGGCAAAAATACACATACCTTTGTAATCGGGCGAGTTTCTACTTTCAGATGCAACCGGAATTTTTCGAGTTCGTCAATCCGTTCGCGAGATATGAGAGTTTGAAGTTAAGGTATGGTTGAGAAACCATCAAAATTTTCGCAATTCTGATGCTAGAAACGAAAAACTGGAACGGCCTAGGGGAAAAGTACACACACCATAGTAATCGGGCGAGTTTCTACTTTCAGACGCAACAGGAATTTCTCGAGTTCGTCAATCCGTTCGCGAGATATGGGAGTTTGAAGTTACGGAATGGTTGAGATACCATCAAAATTTTAGTAAGTCTGATACACGAAATCAATAACTACTATGTCCTAGGGCAAAAATATACATACCATGGTAATCGGGCGAGCTTCTGCTTTCAGATGCAACAGGAATTTCTCGAGTTCGTCAATCCTTTCGCGAGATATGGGAGTTTGAAGTTAAGGTATGGTTGAGAAACCATCAAAATTTCGCAAGTCTGATACTCGAAACCAATAACTACTATGGCCTAGGGCAAGAATACACATACCGTTGTAATCGGGCGAGTTTCTGCTGTCAGATGCAACAGGAATTTCTCGAGTTCGTCAATCCGTTCGCGAAATATGGGAGTTTGAAGTTACGGAATGGTTTAGAAACCATCAAAATTTTAGTAAGTCTGATACACGAAACCAATAACTACTATGTCCTAGGGCAAAAATACACATACCATGGTAATCGGGAGAGTTTCTGCTTTCAGATGCCACAGGAATTTCTCGAGTTCGTCAATCCTTTCGCGAGATATGGGAGTTTGAAGTTAAGGAATGGTTGAGGAACCATTAAAATTTTCGCAAGTCTGATACTCGAAACCAATACCTACAAAGGCCTAGGGAAAAATACACATACCTTTGTAGTCGGACGAGTTTCTACTTTCAGATGCAACCGGAATTTTTCCAGTTCGTCTATCCGTTCGAGAGATATGGCAGCTTGAAGTTACGGAATGGTTGAGGAACAATCAAAATTTTCGCAATTCTGATACTCGAAACCAATAACTACAAAGGCCTAGGGGAAAAATACACATACCTTTGTAATCGGGCGAGTTTCTACTTTCAGATGCAACCGGAATTTTTCGAGTTCGTCTATCCGTTCGAGAGATATGGGAGTTTGAAGTTTAGGAATGGTTGAGAAGCAATCAAAATTTTCGCAAGTCTGATACTCGAAACCAATAACTACAAAGGCCTAGGGGAAAAATACACATACCTTTGTAATCGGGCGAGTTTCTACTTTCAGATGCAACAGGAATTTCTCGAGTTCGTCAATCCGTTCGCGAGATATGAGAGTTTGAAGTTAAGGTATGGTTGAGAAACCATCAAAATTTTCGCAATTCTGATGCTAGAAACGAAAAACTGGAATGGCCTAGGGGAAAAGTACACACACCATAGTAATCGGGCGAGTTCCTACTTTCAGACGCAACAGGAATTTCTCGAGTTCGTCAATCCGTTCGCGAGATATGGCAGCTTGAAGTTACGGAATGGTTGAGAAACAATCAAAATTTTCGCAAGTCTGACACTCGAAACCAATAACTACAAAGGCCTAGGGCAAAAATACACATACCTTTGTAATCGGGCGAGTTTCTACTTTCAGATGCAACCGGAATTTTTCGAGTTCGTCAATCCGTTCGCGAGATATGAGAGTTTGAAGTTAAGGTATGGTTGAGAAACCATCAAAATTTTCGCAATTCTGATGCTAGAAACGAAAAACTGGAACGGCCTAGGGGAAAAGTACACACACCATAGTAATCGGGCGAGTTTCTACTTTCAGACGCAACAGGAATTTCTCGAGTTCGTCAATCCGTTCGCGAGATATGGGAGTTTGAAGTTACGGAATGGTTGAGATACCATCAAAATTTTAGTAAGTCTGATACACGAAATCAATAACTACTATGTCCTAGGGCAAAAATATACATACCATGGTAATCGGGCGAGCTTCTGCTTTCAGATGCAACAGGAATTTCTCGAGTTCGTCAATCCTTTCGCGAGATATGGGAGTTTGAAGTTAAGGTATGGTTGAGAAACCATCAAAATTTCGCAAGTCTGATACTCGAAACCAATAACTACTATGGCCTAGGGCAAGAATACACATACCGTTGTAATCGGGCGAGTTTCTGCTGTCAGATGCAACAGGAATTTCTCGAGTTCGTCAATCCGTTCGCGAAATATGGGAGTTTGAAGTTACGGAATGGTTTAGAAACCATCAAAATTTTAGTAAGTCTGATACACGAAACCAATAACTACTATGTCCTAGGGCAAAAATACACATACCATGGTAATCGGGCGAGTTTCTGCTTTCAGATGCAACAGGAATTTCTCGAGTTCGTCAATCCTTTCGCGAGATATGGGAGTTTGAAGTTAAGGAATGGTTGAGGAACCATTAAAATTTTCGCAAGTCTGATACTCGAAACCAATACCTACAAAGGCCTAGGGAAAAATACACATACCTTTGTAGTCGGACGAGTTTCTACTTTCAGATGCAACCGGAATTTTTCCAGTTCGTCTATCCGTTCGAGAGATATGGCAGCTTGAAGTTACGGAATGGTTGAGGAACAATCAAAATTTTCGCAATTCTGATACTCGAAACCAATAACTACAAAGGCCTAGGGGAAAAATACACATACCTTTGTAATCGGGCGAGTTTCTACTTTCAGATGCAACCGGAATTTTTCGAGTTCGTCTATCCGTTCGAGAGATATGGGAGTTTGAAGTTTAGGAATGGTTGAGAAGCAATCAAAATTTTCGCAAGTCTGATACTCGAAACCAATAACTACAAAGGCCTAGGGGAAAAATACACATACCTTTGTAATCGGGCGAGTTTCTACTTTCAGATGCAACAGGAATTTCTCGAGTTCGTCAATCCGTTCGCGAGATATGAGAGTTTGAAGTTAAGGTATGGTTGAGAAACCATCAAAATTTTCGCAATTCTGATGCTAGAAACGAAAAACTGGAACGGCCTAGGGGAAAAGTACACACACCATAGTAATCGGGCGAGTTCCTACTTTCAGACGCAACAGGAATTTCTCGAGTTCGTCAATCCGTTCGCGAGATATGGCAGCTTGAAGTTACGGAATGGTTGAGAAACAATCAAAATTTTCGCAAGTCTGATACTCGAAACCAATAACTACAAAGGCCTAGGGCAAAAATACACATACCTTTGTAATCGGGCGAGTTTCTACTTTCAGATGCAACCGGAATTTTTCGAGTTCGTTATTCCGTT
The DNA here is from genome assembly GCF_051014685.1 of Ptiloglossa arizonensis. Classification (NCBI taxonomy): domain Eukaryota; kingdom Metazoa; phylum Arthropoda; class Insecta; order Hymenoptera; family Colletidae; genus Ptiloglossa; species Ptiloglossa arizonensis. The sequence continues at coordinate 133,086 of NW_027478765.1, read as the reverse complement.
CGCGAGATATGAGAGTTTGAAATTAAGGTATGGTTGAGAAACCATCAAAATTTTCGCAATTCTGATGCTAGAAACGAAAAACTGGAATGGCCTAGGGGAAAAGTACACACACCATAGTAATCGGGCGAGTTTCTACTTTCAGACGCAACAGGAATTTCTCGAGTTCGTCAATCCGTTCGCGAGATATGGGAGTTTGAAGTTACGGAATGGTTGAGAAACCATCAAAATTTTAGTAAGTCTGATACACCAAACCAGTAACTACTATGTCCTAGGGCAAAAATATACTTACCATGTTAATCGGGCGAGTTTCTGCTTTCAGATGCAACAGGAATTTCTCGAGTTCGTCAATCCTTTCGCGAGATATGGGAGTTTGAAGTTAAGGTATGGTTGAGAAACCATCAAAATTTCGCAAGTCTGATACTCGAAACCAATAACTACTATGGCCTAGGGCAAGAATACACATACCGTTGTAATCGGGCGAGTTTCTGCTGTCAGATGCAACAGGAATTTCTCGAGTTCGTCAATCCGTTCGCGAAATATGGGAGTTTGAAGTTACGGAATGGTTGAGAAGCAATCAAAATTTTCGCAAGTCTGATACTCGAAACCAATAACTACAAAGGCCTAGGGGAAAAATACACATACCTTTGTAATCGGGCGAGTTTCTACTTTCAGATGCAACAGGAATTTCTCGAGTTCGTCAATCCGTTCGCGAGATATGAGAGTTTGAAGTTAAGGTATGGTTGAGAAACCATCAAAATTTTCGCAATTCTGATGCTAGAAACGAAAAACTGGAATGGCCTAGGGGAAAAGTACACACACCATAGTAATCGGGCGAGTTCCTACTTTCAGACGCAACAGGAATTTCTCGAGTTCGTCAATCCGTTCGCGAGATATGGCAGCTTGAAGTTACGGAATGGTTGAGAAACAATCAAAATTTTCGCAAGTCTGATACTCGAAACCAATAACTACAAAGGCCTACGGCAAAAATACACATACCTTTGTAATCGGGCGAGTTTCTACTTTCAGACGCAACAGGAATTTCTCGAGTTCGTCAATCCGTTCGCGAGATATGGCAGCTTGAAGTTACGGAATGGTTGAGAAACAATCAAAATTTTAGTAAGTCTGATACACGAAACCAATAACTACTATGTCCTAGGGCAAAAATACACATACCATGGTAATCGGGCGAGTTTCTGCTTTCAGATGCAACAGGAATTTCTCGAGTTCGTCAATCCTTTCGCGAGATATGGGAGTTTGAAGTTAAGGTATGCTTGAGAAACCATCAAATTTTCGCAAGTCTGAAACTCGAAACCAATAACTACAAAGGCCTAGGGGAAAAATACACATACCTTTGTAGACGGGCGAGTTTCTACTTTCAGATGCAACCGGAATTTTTCGAGGTCGTCTATCCGTTCGAGAGATATGGGAGTTTGAAGTTAAGGAATGGTTGAGAAACAATCAAAATTTTCGCAAGCCTGATACTCGAAACCAATAACTACAAAGGCCTAGGGGAAAAATACACATACCTTTGTAGTCGGGCGAGTTTCTACTTTCAGATGCAACCGGAATTTTTCGAGTTCGTCAATCCGTTCGCGAGATATGAGAGTTTGAAGTTAAGGTATGGTTGAGAAACCATCAAAATTTTCGCAATCCTGATGCTAGAAACGAAAAACTGGAATGGCCTAGGGGAAAAGTACACACACCATAGTAATCGGGCGAGTTTCTACTTCCAGACGCAACAGGAATTTCTCGAGTTCGTCAATCCGTTCGCGAGATATGGGAGTTTGAAGTTAAGGAATGGTTGAGGAACCATCAAAATTTTCGCAAGTCTGAAACTCGACACCAATAACTACAAAGGCCTAGGGGAAAAATACACATACCTTTGTAGTCGGGCGAGTTTCTACTTTCAGATGCAACCGGAACTTTTCGAGTTCGTCTATCCGTTCGAGAGATATGGCAGCTTGAAGTTACGGAATGGTTGAGAAACAATCAAAATTTTCGCAAGTCTGATAATCGAAACCAATAACTACAAAGGCCTAGGGGAAAAATGCACATACCTTTGTAATCGGGCGAGTTTCTACTTTCAGATGCAACCTGAATTTTTCGAGTTCGTCTATCCGTTCGAGAGATATGGGAGTTTGAAGTTAAGGAATGGTTGAGAAGCAATCAAAATTTTCGCAAGTCTGATACTCGAAACCAATAACTACAAAGGCCTAGGGGAAAAATACACATACCTTTGTAATCGGGCGAGTTTCTACTTTCAGATGCAACAGGAATTTCTCGAGTTCGTCAATCCGTTCGCGAGATATGGGAGTTTGAAGTTAAGGAATGGTTGAGGAACCATCAAAATTTTCGCAAGTCTGATACTCGAAACCAATAACTACAAAGGCCTAGGGGAAAAATACACATACCTTTGTAATCGGGCGAGTTTCTACTTTAAGATGCAACAAGAATTTCTCGAGTTAGTCAATCCGTTCGCGAGATATGAGAGTTTGAAGTTAAGGTATGGTTGAGAAACCATCAGAATTTTCGCAATTCTGATGCTAGAAACGAAAAACTGGAATGGCCTAGGGGAAAAGTACACACACCATAGTAATCGGGCGAGTTTCTACTTTCAGACGCAACAGGAATTTCTCGAGTTCGTCAATCCGTTCGCGAGATATGGCAGCTTGAAGTTACGGAATGGTTGAGAAACAATCAAAATTTTCGCAAGTCTGATACTCGAAACCAATAACTACAAAGGCCTAGGGCAAAAATACACATACCTTTGTAATCGGGCGAGTTTCTACTTTCAGATGCAACCGGAATTTTTCGAGTTCGTCAATCCGTTCGCGAGATATGAGAGTTTGAAGTTAAGGTATGGTTGAGAAACCATCAAAATTTTCGCAATTCTGATGCTAGGAACGAAAAACTGGAATGGCCTAGTGGAAAAGTACACACACCATAGTAATCGGGCGAGTTTCTACTTTCAGACGCAACAGGAATTTCTCGAGTTCGTCAATCCGTTCGCGAGATATGGGAGTTTGAAGTTACGGAATGGTTGAGATACCATCAAAATTTTAGTAAGTCTGATACACGAAACCAATAACTACTATGTCCTAGGGCAAAAATATACATACCATGGTAATCGGGCGAGTTTCTGCTTTCAGATGCAACAGGAATTTCTCGAGTTCGTCAATCCTTTCGCGAGATATGGGAGTTTGAAGTTAAGGTATGGTTGAGAAACCATCAAAATTTCGCAAGTCTGATACTCGAAACCAATAACTACTATGGCCTAGGGCAAGAATACACATACCGTTGTAATCGGGCGAGTTTCTGCTGTCAGATGCAACAGGAATTTCTCGAGTTCGTCAATCCGTTCGCGAGATATGAGAGTTTGAAGTTAAGGTATGGTTGAGAAACCATCAAAATTTTCGCAATTCTGATGCTAGAAACGAAAAACTGGAATGGCCTAGGGGAAAAGTACACACACCATAGTAATCGGGCGAGTTCCTACTTTCAGACGCAACAGGAATTTCTCGAGTTCGTCAATCCGTACGCGAGATATGGCAGCATGAAGTTACGGAATGGTTGAGAAACAATCAAAATTTTCGCAAGTCTGATACTCGAAACCAATAACTACAAAGGCCTACGGCAAAAATACACATACCTTTGTAATCGGGCGAGTTTCTACTTTCAGACGCAACAGGAATTTCTCGAGTTCGTCAATCCGTTCGCGAGATATGGCAGCTTGAAGTTACGGAATGGTTGAGAAACAATCAAAATTTTCGCAAGTCTGATACTCGAAACCAATAACTACAAAGGCCTAGGGCAAAAATACACATACCTTTGTAATCGGGCGAGTTTCTACTTTCAGATGCAACCGGAATTTTTCGAGTTCGTCAATCCGTTCGCGAGATATGAGAGTTTGAAGTTAAGGTATGGTTGAGAAACCATCAAAATTTTCGCAATTCTGATGCTAGGAACGAAAAACTGGAATGGCCTAGTGGAAAAGTACACACACCATAGTAATCGGGCGAGTTTCTACTTTCAGACGCAACAGGAATTTCTCGAGTTCGTCAATCCGTTCGCGAGATATGGGAGTTTGAAGTTACGGAATGGTTGAGATACCATCAAAATTTTAGTAAGTCTGATACACGAAACCAATAACTACTATGTCCTAGGGCAAAAATATACATACCATGGTAATCGGGCGAGTTTCTGCTTTCAGATGCAACAGGAATTTCTCGAGTTCGTCAATCCTTTCGCGAGATATGGGAGTTTGAAGTTAAGGTATGGTTGAGAAACCATCAAAATTTCGCAAGTCTGATACTCGAAACCAATAACTACTATGGCCTAGGGCAAGAATACACATACCGTTGTAATCGGGCGAGTTTCTGCTGTCAGATGCAACAGGAATTTCTCGAGTTCGTCAATCCGTTCGCGAGATATGAGAGTTTGAAGTTAAGGTATGGTTGAGAAACCATCAAAATTTTCGCAATTCTGATGCTAGAAACGAAAAACTGGAATGGCCTAGGGGAAAAGTACACACACCATAGTAATCGGGCGAGTTCCTACTTTCAGACGCAACAGGAATTTCTCGAGTTCGTCAATCCGTTCGCGAGATATGGCAGCATGAAGTTACGGAATGGTTGAGAAACAATCAAAATTTTCGCAAGTCTGATACTCGAAACCAATAACTACAAAGGCCTACGGCAAAAATACACATACCTTTGTAATCGGGCGAGTTTCTACTTTCAGACGCAACAGGAATTTCTCGAGTTCGTCAATCCGTTCGCGAGATATGGCAGCTTGAAGTTACGGAATGGTTGAGAAACAATCAAAATTTTCGCAAGTCCGATACTCGAAACCAATAACTACAAAGGACTACGGCAAAAATACACATACCTTTGTAATCGGGCGAGTTTCTACTTTCAGATGCAACCGGAATTTTTCGAGTTCGTCAATCCGTTCGCGAGATATGAGAGTTTGAAGTTAAGGTATGGTTGAGAAACCATCAAAATTTTCGCAATTCTGATGCTAGAAACGAAAAACTGGAAAGGCCTAGGGGAAAAGTACACACACCATAGTAATCGGGCGAGTTTCTACTTTCAGACGCAACAGGAATTTCTCGAGTTCGTCAATCCGTTCGCGAGATATGGGAGTTTGAAGTTAAGGTATGGTTGAGAAACCCTCAAAATTTCGCAAGTCTGATACTCGAAACCAATAACTACTATGGCCTAGGGCAAGAATACACATACCGTTGTAATCGGGCGAGTTTCTGCTGTCAGATGCAATAGGAATTTCTCGAGTTCGTCAATCCGTTCGCGAAATATGGGAGTTTGAAGATACGGAATGGTTGAGAAACCATAAAAATTTTAGTAAGTCTGATACACGAAACCAATAGCTACTATGTCCTAGGGCAAAAATACACATACCATGGTAATCGGGCGAGTTTCTGCTTTCAGATGCAACAGGAATTTCTCGAGTTCGTCAATCCTTTCGCGAGATATGGGAGTTTGAAGTTAAGGAATGGTTGAGGAACCATCAAAATTTTCGCAAGTCTGATACTCGAAACCAATACCTACAAAGGCCTAGGGAAAAATACACATACCTTTGTAGTCGGGCTAGTTTCTACTTTCAGATGCAACCGGAATTTTTCGAGTTCGTCTATCCGTTCGAGAGATATGGCAGCTTGAAGTTACGGAATGGTTGAGGAACAATCAAAATTTTCGCAAGTCTGATACTCGAAACCAATAACTGGAATGGCCTAGGGGAAAAGTACACATACCTTTGTAATCGGGCGAGCTTCTACTTTCAGATGCAACAGGAATTTCTCGAATTCGTCAATCCTTTCGCGAGATATAGGAGTTTGAAGTTAAGGAATGGTTGAGGAACCATCAAAATTTTCGCCAGTCTGAAACTCGAAACCAATAACTACAAAGGCCTAGGGGAAAAATACACATACCTTTGTAATGGAGCGAGTTTCTACTTTCAGATGCAACAGGAATTTTTCGAGTTCGTCTACCCGTTCGAGAGATATGGGAGTTTGAAGTTAAGGAATGGTTGAGAAACAATCAAAATTTTCGCAAGTCTGATACTCGAAACCAGTAACTATAAAGGCCTAGGGGAAAAATACACATACCTTTGTAATCGGGCGAGCTTCTACTTTCAGATGCAACAGGAATTTCTCGAGTTCGTCAATCCTTTCGCGAGATATGGGAGTTTGGAGTTAAGGAATGGTTGAGGAACCATCAAAATTTTCGCAAGTCTGAAACTCGAAACCAATAACTACAAAGGCCTAGGGGAAAAATACACATACCTTTGTAATCGAGCGAGTTTCTACTTTCAGATGCAACAGGAATTTTTCGAGTTCGTCTATCCGTTCGAGAGATATGGGAGTTTGAAGTTAAGGAATGGTTGAGAAACAATCAAAATTTTCGCAAGTCTGATACTCGAAACCAATAACTACTATGGCCTAGGGCAAAAATGCACATACCGTTGTAATCGGGCGAGTTTCTGCTCTCAGATGCAACAGGAATTTCTCGAGTTCGTCAATCCGTGCGCGAAATATGGGAGTTTGAAGTTACGGAATGGTTGAGAAACCATCAAAATTTTAGTAAGTCTGATACACGAAACCAATAACTACTATGTCCTAGGGCAAAAATACACATACCATGGTAATCGGGCGAGTTTCTGCTTTCAGATGCAACAGGAATTTCTCGAGTTCGTCAATCCTTTCGCGAGATATGGGAGGTTGAAGTTAAGGAATGGTTGAGGAACCATCAAAATTTTCGCCAGTCTGAAACTCGAAACCAATAACTACAAAGGCCTAGGGGAAAAATACACATACCTTTGTAGTCGGGCGAGTTTCTACTTTCAGATGCAACCGGAATTTTTCGAGTTCGTCTATCCGTTCGAGAGATATAGAAGTTTGAAGTTAAGGAATGGTTGAGAAACAATCAAAATTTTCGCAAGTCTGATACTCGAAACCAATAACTACAAGGGCCTAGGGGAAAAATACACATACCATGGTAATCGGGCGAGTTTCTGCTTTCAGATGCAACAGGAATTTCTCGAGTTCGTCAATCCTTTCGCGAGATATGGGAGTTTGGAGTTAAGGAATGGTTGAGGAACCATCAAAATTTTCGCAAGTCTGAAACTCGAAACCAATAACTACAAAGGCCTAGGGGAAAAATACACATACCTTTGTAATCGAGCGAGTTTCTACTTTCAGATGCAACAGGAATTTTTCGAGTTCGTCTATCCGTTCGAGAGATATGGGAGTTTGAAGTTAAGGAATGGTTGAGAAACAATCAAAATTTTCGCAAGTCTGATACTCGAAACCAATAACTACTATGGCCTAGGGCAAAAATACACATACCATGGTAATCGGGCGAGTTTCTGCTTTCAGATGCAACAGGAATTTCTCGAGTTCGTCAATCCTTTCGCGAGATATGGGAGTTTGGAGTTAAGGAATGGTTGAGGAACCATCAAAATTTTCGCAAGTCTGAAACTCGAAACCAATAACTACAAAGGCCTAGGGGAAAAATACACATACCTTTGTAATGGAGCGAGTTTCTACTTTCAGATGCAACAGGAATTTTTCGAGTTCGTCTACCCGTTCGAGAGATATGGGAGTTTGAAGTTAAGGAATGGTTGAGAAACAATCAAAATTTTCGCAAGTCTGATACTCGAAACCAGTAACTATAAAGGCCTAGGTGAAAAATACACATACCTTTGTAATCGGGCGAGCTTCTACTTTCAGATGCAACAGGAATTTCTCGAGTTCGTCAATCCTTTCGCGAGATATGGGAGTTTGGAGTTAAGGAATGGTTGAGGAACCATCAAAATTTTCGCAAGTCTGAAACTCGAAACCAATAACTACAAAGGCCTAGGGGAAAAATACACATACCTTTGTAATCGAGCGAGTTTCTACTTTCAGATGCAACAGGAATTTTTCGAGTTCGTCTATCCGTTCGAGAGATATGGGAGTTTGAAGTTAAGGAATGGTTGAGAAACAATCAAAATTTTCGCAAGTCTGATACTCGAAACCAATAACTACTATGGCCTAGGGCAAAAATGCACATACCGTTGTAATCGGGCGAGTTTCTGCTCTCAGATGCAACAGGAATTTCTCGAGTTCGTCAATCCGTGCGCGAAATATGGGAGTTTGAAGTTACGGAATGGTTGAGAAACCATCAAAATTTTAGTAAGTCTGATACACGAAACCAATAACTACTATGTCCTAGGGCAAAAATACACATACCATGGTAATCGGGCGAGTTTCTGCTTTCAGATGCAACAGGAATTTCTCGAGTTCGTCAATCCTTTCGCGAGATATGGGAGGTTGAAGTTAAGGAATGGTTGAGGAACCATCAAAATTTTCGCCAGTCTGAAACTCGAAACCAATAACTACAAAGGCCTAGGGGAAAAATACACATACCTTTGTAGTCGGGCGAGTTTCTACTTTCAGATGCAACCGGAATTTTTCGAGTTCGTCTATCCGTTCGAGAGATATAGAAGTTTGAAGTTAAGGAATGGTTGAGAAACAATCAAAATTTTCGCAAGTCTGATACTCGAAACCAATAACTACAAGGGCCTAGGGGAAAAATACACATACCATGGTAATCGGGCGAGTTTCTGCTTTCAGATGCAACAGGAATTTCTCGAGTTCGTCAATCCTTTCGCGAGATATGGGAGTTTGGAGTTAAGGAATGGTTGAGGAACCATCAAAATTTTCGCAAGTCTGAAACTCGAAACCAATAACTACAAAGGCCTAGGGGAAAAATACACATACCTTTGTAATCGAGCGAGTTTCTACTTTCAGATGCAACAGGAATTTTTCGAGTTCGTCTATCCGTTCGAGAGATATGGGAGTTTGAAGTTAAGGAATGGTTGAGAAACAATCAAAATTTTCGCAAGTCTGATACTCGAAACCAATAACTACTATGGCCTAGGGCAAAAATACACATACCATGGTAATCGGGCGAGTTTCTGCTTTCAGATGCAACAGGAATTTCTCGAGTTCGTCAATCCTTTCGCGAGATATGGGAGTTTGGAGTTAAGGAATGGTTGAGGAACCATCAAAATTTTCGCAAGTCTGAAACTCGAAACCAATAACTACAAAGGCCTAGGGGAAAAATACACATACCTTTGTAATCGAGCGAGTTTCTACTTTCAGATGCAACAGGAATTTTTCGAGTTCGTCTATCCGTTCGAGAGATATGGGAGTTTGAAGTTAAAGAATGGTTGAGAAACAATCAAAATTTTCGCAAGTCTGAAACTCGAAACCAATAACTACAAAGGCCTAGGGGAAAAATACACATACCTTTGTAGTCGGGCGAGTTTCTACTTTCAGTTGCAACCGGAATTTTTCGAGTTCGTCTATCCGTTCGAGAGATATAGAAGTTTGAAGTTAAGGAATGGTTGAGAAACAATAAAAATTTTCGCAAGTCTGATACACGAAACCAATAACTACAATGTCCTAGGGCAAAAATACACATACCATGGTTATCGGGCGAGTTTCTGCTTTCAGATGCAACAGGAATTTCTCGAGTTCGTCAATCCTTTCGCGAGATATGGGAGGTTGAAGTTAAGGAATGGTTGAGAAACCATCAAAATTTTCGCAAGTCTGATACTCGAAACCAATAACTTCTATTGCCTAGGGCAAAAATACACATACCGTTGTATTCGGGCGAGTTTCTACTTTCAGATGCAACAGGAATTTCTCGAGTTTGTCAATCCGTTCGCGAGATATGGGAGTTTGAAGTTAAGGAATGGTTGAGAAACCGTCAAAATTTTCGCAAGTCTGATACTCGAAACCAATAACTACAATTGCCTAGGGCAAAAATACACATACCTTTGTAATCGGGCGAGTTTCTGCTTTCAGATGCAACAGGAATTTCTCGAGTTCGTCAATCCGTTCGCGAAATATGGGAGTTTGAAGTTACGGAATGGTTGAGAAACCATCAAAATTTTAGTAAGTCTGATACTCGAAACCAATAACTACTATGTCCTAGGGCAAAAATACACACACCATTGTAATCGGGCGAGTTTCTACCTTCAGATGCAAAAGGAATTTCTCGAGTTCGTCAATCCGTTCGCGAGATATGGGAGTTTGAAGTTAAGGAATGGTTGAGAAACCATCAAAATTTTCGCAAGTCTGATACTCGAAACCAATAAGTACTATTGCCGATGGGAAAAATGCATATACCGTTGTAATCGGGCGAGTTTCTACTTTCAGATGCAAGAGGAATTTCTCGAGTTCGTCAATCCGTTCGCGAGATATGGGAGTTTGAAGTTAAGGAATGGTTGAGGAACCATCAAAATTTTCGCTTGTCTGATACTCGAAACCAATAACTGGAATGGCCTAGGGGAAAAGTACACACCCCATTGTAATCGGGCGAGTTTCTACTTTCAGATGCAACCGGAATTTCTCGAGTTCGTCAATCCGTTCGCGAGATATGGGAATTTGAAGTTAAGGAATGGTTGAGAAACCATCAAAATTTTTGCAAGTCTGATACTCGAAACCAATAACTACTATTGCCTAGGGCAAAAATACACATACCGTTGTAATCGGGCGTTCTTCTACCATCAGAAGCAACAGGAATTTCTCGAGTTCGTCAATCCGTTCGTGAGATATGGGGGTTTGAAGTTAAGGAATGGTTAAGGAACCATCAAAATTTTCGCAAGTCTGATACTCGAAACCAATAACTACTGTCGTCTAGGGCAAAAATACACATACCATGGTAATCGGGCGAGTTTCTGCTTTCAGATGCAACAGGAATTTCTCGAGTTCGTCAATCCTTTCGCGAGATATGGGAGCTTGAAGTTAAGGAATGTTTGAGAAACCATCAAAATTTTCGCAAGTCTGATACTCGAAACCAATAACTTCTATTGCCTAGGGCAAAGATACACATACCGTTGTATTCGGGCGAGTTTCTGCTTTCAGATGCAACAGGAATTTCTCGAGTTCGTCAATCCGTTCGCGAGATATGGGAGTTTGAAGTTAAGGAATGGTTGAGAAACCGTCAAAATTTTCGCAAGTCTGATACTCGAAACCAATAACTACAATTGCCTAGGGCAAAAATACACATACCTTTGTAATCGGGCGAGTTTCTGCTTTCAGATGCAACAGGAATTTCTCGAGTTCGTCAATCCGTTCGCGAAATATGGGAGTTTGAAGTTACGGAATGGTTGAGAAACCATCAAAATTTTAGTAAGTCTGATACTCGAAACCAATAACTACTATGTCCTAGGGCAAAAATACACACACCATTGTAATCGGGCGAGTTTCTACCTTCAGATGCAAAAGGAATTTCTCGAGCTCGTCAATCCGTTCGCGAGATATGGGAGTTTGAAGTTAAGGAATGGTTGAGAAACCATCAAAATTTTCGCAAGTCTGATACTCGAAACCAATAAGTACTATTGCCGATGGGAAAAATGCATATACCGTTGTAATCGGGCGAGTTTCTACTTTCAGATGCAAGAGGAATTTCTCGAGTTCGTCAATCCGTTCGCGAGATATGGGAGTTTGAAGTTAAGGAATGGTTGAGGAACCATCAAAATTTTCGCTTGTCTGATACTCGAAACAAATAACTGGAATGGCCTAGGGGAAAAGTACACACCCCATTGTAATCGGGCGAGTTTCTACTTTCAGATGCAACCGGAATTTCTCGAGTTCGTCAATCCGTTCGCGAGATATGGGAATTTGAAGTTAAGGAATGGTTGAGAAACCATCAAAATTTTCGCAAGTCTGATACTCGAAACCAATAACTGCTATGGCCTAGGGCAAAAATACACATAGCATTGTAATCGGGCAAGATTATGCTTTCAGATGCAACTGCAATTTCTCGAGTTGGTAATCCGTTTGCGAGATATGGGAGTTTGAAGTTAAGGAATGGTTGAGAAATCATCAAAATTTTTGCAAGTCTGATACTCGAAACCAATAACTACTATTGCCTAGGGCAAAAATACACATACCGTTGTAATCGGGCGTTCTTCTACCATCAGAAGCAACAGGAATTTCTCGAGTTCGTCAATCCGTTCGTGAGATATGGGGGTTTGAAGTTAAGGAATGGTTAAGGAACCATCAAAATTTCCGCAAGTCTGATACTCGAAACCAATAACTACTGTCGTCTAGGGCAAAAATACACATACCATGGTAATCGGGCGAGTTTCTGCTTTCAGATGCAACAGGAATTTCTCGAGTTCGTCAATCCTTTCGCGAGATATGGGAGCTTGAAGTTAAGGAATGTTTGAGAAACCATCAAAATTTTCGCAAGTCTGATACTCGAAACCAATAACTTCTATTGCCTAGGGCAAAGATACACATACCGTTGTATTCGGGTGAGTTTCTGCTTTCAGATGCAACAGGAATTTCTCGAGTTCGTCAATCCGTTCGCGAAATATGGGAGTTTGAAGTTACGGAATGGTTGAGAAACCATCAAAGTTTTCGCAAGTCTGATACTCGAAACCAATAACTTCTATTGCCTAGGGCAAAGATACACATACCGTTGTATTCGGGCGAGTTTCTACTTTCAGATGCAAAAGGAATTTCTCGAGTTCGTCAATCCGTTCGCGAGATATGGGAGTTTGAAGTTAAGGAATGGTTGAGAAACCATCAAAATTTTCGCAAGTCTGATACTCGAAACCAATAACTACAAAGGCCTAGGGGAAAAATACACATACCTTTGTAATCGGGCGAGTTTCTACTTTAAGGTGCAACAGGAATTTCTCGAGGTCGTCAATCCGTTCGCGAGATATGAGAGTTTGAAGTTAAGGTATGGTTGAGAAACCATCAAAATTTTCGCAATTCTGATGCTAGAAACGAAAAACTGGAATGGCCTAGGGGAAAAGTAAACACACCATAGTAATCGGGCGAGTTTCTACTTTCAGACGCAGCAGGAATTTCTCGAGTTCGTCAATCCGTTCGCGAGATATGGCAGCTTGAAGTTACGGAATGGTTGAGAAACCATCAAAATTTTAGTAAGTCTGATACACGAAACCAGTAACTACTATGTCCTAGGGCAAAAATACACATACTATGGTAATCGGGCGAGTTTCTGCTTTCAGACGCAACAGGAATTTCTCGAGTTCGTCAATCCTTTCGCGAGATATGGGAGTTTGAAGTTAAGGTATGGTTGAGAAACCATCAAAATTTCGCAAGTCTGATACTCGAAACCAATAATTACTATGGCCTAGGGCAAAAATACACATACCTTTGTAATCGGGCGACTTTCTACTTTCAGATGCAACCGGAATTTTTCGAGTTCGTCTATCCGTTCGAGAGATATGGGAGTTTGAAGTTAAGGAATGGTTGAGAAACAATCAAAATTTTCGCAAGTCTGATACTCGAAACAAATAACTACAAAGGCCTAGGGGAAAAATACACATACCTTTGTAATCGGGAGAGTTTCTACTTTCAGATGCAACCGGATTTTTCGTGTTCGTCTATCCGTTCGAGAGATATGGGAGCTTGAAGTTAAGGAATGGTTGAGAAACAATCAAAATTTTCGCAAGTCTGATACTCGAAACCAATAACTACAAAGGCCTAGGGAAAAATACACATACCCTTGTAATCGGGCGAGTTTCTACTTTCAGATGCAACCGGAACTTTTCGAGTTCGTCTATCCGTTCGAGAGATATGGGAGTTTGAAGTTAAGGAATGGTTGAGAAACAATCAAAATTTTCGCAAGTCTGATACTCGAAACCAATAACAACAAAGGCCTAGGGGAAAAATACACATACCTTTGTAATCGGGCGAGTTTCTACTTTCAGATGCAACAGGAATTTCTCGAGTTCGTCAATCCGTTCGCGAGATATGAGAGTTTAAAGTTAAGGTATGGTTGAGAAACCATCAAAATTTTCGCAATTCTGATGCTAGAAACGAAAAACTGGAATGGCCTAGGGGAAAAGTACACACACCATAGTAATCGGGCGAGTTTCTACTTTCAGACGCAACAGGAATTTCTCGAGTTCGTCAATCCGTTCGCGAGATATGGGAGTTTGAAGTTAAGCTATGGTTGAGAAACCATCAAAATTTCGCAAGTCTGATACTCGAAACCAATAACTACTATGGCCTAGGGCAAAAATACACATACCGTTGTAATCGGGCGAGTTTCTGCTGTCAGATGCAACAGGAATTTCTCGAGTTCGTCAATCCGTTCGCGAAATAGGGGAGTTTGAAGTTACGGAATGGTTGAGAAACCATCAAAATTTTAGTAAGTCTGATACACGAAACCAATAACTACTATGTCCTAGGGCAAAAATACACATACCATGGTAATCGGGCGAGTTTCTGCTTTCAGATGCAACAGGAATTTCTCGAGTTCGTCAATCCTTCCGCGAGATATGGGAGTTTGAAGTTAAGGAATGGTTGAGGAACCATCAAAATTTTCGCAAGTCTGATACTCGAAACCAATAACTGGAATGGCCTAGGGGAAAATTACACATACCTTTGTAATCGGGCGAGTTTCTACTTTCAGATGCAACAGGAATTTCTCGAGTTCGTAAATCCTTTCGCGAGATATGGGAGTTTGAAGTTAAGGAATGGTTGAGGAACCATCAAAATTTTCGCAAGTCTGATACTCGAAACAAATAACTACAATGGCCTAGGGGAAAAATACACATACCTTTGTAGTCGGGCGAGTTTCTACTTTCAGATGCAACCGGAATTTTTCGAGTTCGTCTATCCGTTCGAGAGATATGGGAGTTTGAAGTTAAGGAATGGTTGAGAAACAATCAAAATTTTCGCAAGCCTGATACTCGAAACCAATAACCACACGGGCCTAGGGGAAAAATACACATACCTTTGTAATCGGGCGAGTTTCTACTTTCAGATACAACCGGAATTTTTCGAGTTCGTCTATCCGTTCGAGAGATATTGGAGTTTGAAGTTAAGGAATGGTTGAGAAACAATCAAAATTTTCGCAAGTCTGATACCCGAAACAAATAACTACAATGGCCTAGGGGAAAAATACACATAGCGTTGTAATCGGGAGAGTTTCTACTTTCAGATGCAACAGGAATTTCTCGAGCTCGTCAATCCTTTCGCGAGATATGGGAGTTTGAAGTTAAGGAATGGTTGAGGAACCATCAAAATTTTCGCAAGTCTGATACTCGAAACCAATAACTGGAATGGCCTAGGGGAAAAGTACACATACCTTTGTATTTGGGCGAGTTTCTGCTTTCAGATGCAACAGGAATTTCTCGAGTTCGTCAATCCTTTCGCGAGATATGGGAGTTTGAAGTTACGGAATGGTTGAGAAACCATCAAAATTTTCGCAAGTCTGATACTCGAAACCAATAACTACAAAGGCCTAGGGGAAAAATACACATACCTTTGTAATCGGGCGAGTTTCTACTTTCAGATGCAACCGGAATTTTTCGAGTTCGTCTATCCGTTCGTGAGATATGGGAGTTCGAAGTTAAGGAATGGTTGAGAAACCATCAAAATTTTCGCAAGTCTGATACTCGAAACGAAAAACTGGAATGGCCTAGGGGAAAACTACACACACCATAGTAATCGGGCGAGTTTCTACTTTCAGACGCAACAGGAATTTCTCGAGTTCGTCAATCCGTTCGCGAGATATGGGAGTTTGAAGTTACGGAATGGTTGAGAAACCATCAAAATTTTAGTAAGTCTGATACACGAAACCAATAACTACTATGTCCTAGGGCAAAAATACACATACCATGGTAATCGGGCGAGTTTCTGCTTTCAGATGCAACAGGAATTTCTCGAGTTCGTCAATCCGTTCGCGAGATATGGGAGTTTGAAGTTAAGGAATGGTTGAGGAACCATCAAAATTTTCGCAAGTCTGATACTCGAAATCAATAACTACAAAGGCCTAGGGGAAAAATACACATACCTTTGTAATCGGGCGAGTTTCTACTTTAAGATGCAACAGGAATTTCTCGAGTTCGTCAATCCGTTCGCGAGATATGAGAGTTTGAAGTTAAGGTATGGTTGAGAAACCATCAAAATTTTCGCAATTCTGATGCTAGAAACGAAAAACTGGAACGGCCTAGGGGAAAAGTACACACACCATAGTAATCGGGCGAGGTTCTACTTTCAGACGCAACAGGAATTTCTCGAGTTCGTCAATCCGTTCGCGAGATATGGCAGCTTGAAGTTACGGAATGGTTGAGAAACAATCAAAATTTTCGCAAGTCTGATACTCGAAACCAATAACTACAAAGGCCTAGGGCAAAAATACACATACCTTTGTAATCGGGAGAGTTTCTACTTTCAGATGCAACAGGAATTTCTCGAGCTCGTCAATCCTTTCGCGAGATATGGGAGTTTGAAGTTAAGGAATGGTTGAGGAACCATCAAAATTTTCGCAAGTCTGATACTCGAAACCAATAACTGGAATGGCCTAGGGGAAAAGTACACATACCTTTGTATTTGGGCGAGTTTCTGCTTTCAGATGCAACAGGAATTTCTCGAGTTCGTCAATCCTTTCGCGAGATATGGGAGTTTGAAGTTACGGAATGGTTGAGAAACCATCAAAATTTTCGCAAGTCTGATACTCGAAACCAATAACTACAAAGGCCTAGGGGAAAAATACACATACCTTTGTAATCGGGCGAGTTTCTACTTTCAGATGCAACCGGAATTTTTCGAGTTCGTCTATCCGTTCGTGAGATATGGGAGTTCGAAGTTAAGGAATGGTTGAGAAACCATCAAAATTTTCGCAAGTCTGATACTCGAAACGAAAAACTGGAATGGCCTAGGGGAAAACTACACACACCATAGTAATCGGGCGAGTTTCTACTTTCAGACGCAACAGGAATTTCTCGAGTTCGTCAATCCGTTCGCGAGATATGGGAGTTTGAAGTTACGGAATGGTTGAGAAACCATCAAAATTTTAGTAAGTCTGATACACGAAACCAATAACTACTATGTCCTAGGGCAAAAATACACATACCATGGTAATCGGGCGAGTTTCTGCTTTCAGATGCAACAGGAATTTCTCGAGTTCGTCAATCCGTTCGCGAGATATGGGAGTTTGAAGTTAAGGAATGGTTGAGGAACCATCAAAATTTTCGCAAGTCTGATACTCGAAATCAATAACTACAAAGGCCTAGGGGAAAAATACACATACCTTTGTAATCGGGCGAGTTTCTACTTTAAGATGCAACAGGAATTTCTCGAGTTCGTCAATCCGTTCGCGAGATATGAGAGTTTGAAGTTAAGGTATGGTTGAGAAACCATCAAAATTTTCGCAATTCTGATGCTAGAAACGAAAAACTGGAACGGCCTAGGGGAAAAGTACACACACCATAGTAATCGGGCGAGGTTCTACTTTCAGACGCAACAGGAATTTCTCGAGTTCGTCAATCCGTTCGCGAGATATGGCAGCTTGAAGTTACGGAATGGTTGAGAAACAATCAAAATTTTCGCAAGTCTGATACTCGAAACCAATAACTACAAAGGCCTAGGGCAAAAATACACATACCTTTGTAATCGGGCGAGTTTCTACTTTCAGATGCAACCGGAATTTTTCGAGTTCGTCAATCCGTTCGCGAGATATGAGAGTTTGAAGTTAAGGTATGGTTGAGAAACCATCAAAATTTTCGCAATTCTGATGCTAGAAACGAAAAACTGGAATGGCCTAGGGGAAAAGTACACACACCATAGTAATCGGGCGAGTTTCTACTTTCAGACGCAACAGGAATTTCTCGAGTTCGTCAATCCGTTCGCGAGATATGGGAGTTTGAAGTTACGGAATGGTTGAGAAACCATCAAAATTTTAGTAAGTCTGATACACGAAACCAATAACTACTATGTCCTAGGGCAAAAATATACATACCATGGTAATCGGGCGAGTTTCTGCTTTCAGATGCAACAGGAATTTCTCGAGTTCGTCAATCCTTTCGCGAGATATGGGAGTTTGAAGTTAAGGAATGGTTGAGGAACCATCAAAATTTTCGCAAGTCTGATACTCGAAACCAATACCTACAAAGGCCTAGGGAAAAATACACATACCTTTGTAGTCGGGCGAGTTTCTACTTTCAGATGCAACCGGAATTTTTCGAGTTCGTCTATCCGTTCGAGAGATATGGGAGTTTGAAGTTTAGGAATGGTTGAGAAGCAATCAAAATTTTCGCAAGTCTGATACTCGAAACCAATAACTACAAAGGCCTAGGGGAAAAGTACACATACCTTTGTAATCGGGCGAGTTTCTACTTTAAGATGCAACAGGAACTTCTCGAGTTCGTCAATCCGTTCGCGAGATATCAGAGTTTGAAGTTAAGGTATGGTTGAGAAACCATCAAAATTTTCGCAATTCTGATGCTAGAAACGAAAAAATGGAATGGCCTAGGGGAGAAGTACACATACCTTTGTAATCGGGCGAGTTTCTACTTTCAGATGCAACAGGAATTTCTCGAGTTCGTCAATCCGTTCGCGACATATGAGAGTTTGAAGTTAAGGAATGGTTGAGAAACAATCAAAATTTTCGCAAGTCTGATACTCGAAACCAATAACTACAAAGGCCTAGGGCAAAAATACACATACCTTTGTAATCGGGCGAGTTTCTACTTTCAGATGCAACCGGAATTTTTCGAGTTCGTCAATCCGTTCGCGAGATATGAGAGTTTGAAGTTATGGTATGGTTGAGAAACCATCAAAATTTTCGCAATTCTGATGCTAGAAACGAAAAACTGGAATGGCCTAGGGGAAAAGTACACACACCATAGTAATCGGGCGAGTTTCTACTTTCAGACGCAACAGGAATTTCTCGAGTTCGTCAATCTGTTCGCGAGATATGGGAGTTTGAAGTTACGGACTGGTTGAGAAACCATCAAAATTTTAGTAAGTCTGATACACGAAACCAATAACTACTATGTCCTAGGGCAAAAATACACATACCATGGTAATCGGGCGAGTTTCTGCTTTCAGATGCAACAGGAATTTCTCGAGTTCGTCAATCCTTTCGCGAGATATGGGAGTTTGAAGTTAAGGTATGGTTGAGAAACCATCAAAATTTTCGCAAGTCTGATACTCGAAACCAATAACTACAAAGGCCTAGGGCAAAAATACACATACCTTTGTAATCGGGCGAGTTTCTACTTTCAGATGCAACCGGAATTTTTCGAGTTCGTCAATCCGTTCGCGAGATATGAGAGTTTGAAGTTATGGTATGGTTGAGAAACCATCAAAATTTTCGCAATTCTGATGCTAGAAACGAAAAACTGGAATGGCCTAGGGGAAAAGTACACACACCATAGTAATCGGGCGAGTTTCTACTTTCAGACGCAGCAGGAATTTCTCGAGTTCGTCAATCCGTTCGCGAGATATGGGAGTTTGAAGTTAAGGTATGGTTGAGAAACCATCAAAATTTCGCAAGTCTGATACTCCAAACCAATAACTACTATGGCCTAGGGCAAGAATACACATACCGTTGTAATCGGGCGAGTTTCTGCTGTCAGATGCAACAGGAATTTCTCGAGTTCGTCAATCCGTTCGCGAAATATGGGAGTTTGAAGTTACGGAATGGTTGAGAAACCATCAAAATTTTAGTAAGTCTGATACACGAAACCAATAACTACTATGTCCTAGGGCAAAAATACACATACCATGGTAATCGGGCGAGTTTCTGCTTTCAGATGCAACAGGAATTTCTCGAGTTCGTCAATCCTTTCGCGAGATATGGGAGTTTGAAGTTAAGGAATGGTTGAGGAACCATCAAAATTTTCGCAAGTCTAATACTCGAAACCAATACCTACAAAGACCTAGGGAAAAATACACATACCTTTGTAGTCGGGCGAGATTCTACTTTCAGATGCAACAGGAATTTCTCGAGTTCGTCAATCCGTTCGCGAGATATGAGAGTTTGAAGTTAAGGTATGGTTGAGAAACCATCAAAATTTTCGCAATTCTGATGCTAGAAACGAAAAACTGGAATGGCCTAGGGGAAAAGTACACACACCATAGTAATCGGGCGAGTTTCTACTTTCAGACGCAACAGGAATTTCTCGAGTTCGTCAATCCGTTCGCGAGATATGGGAGTTTGAAGTTACGGAATGGTTGAGAAACAATCAAAATTTTCGCAAGCCTGATACTCGAAACCAATAACTACAAAGGCCTAGGGGAAAAATACACATACCTTTGTAGTCGGGCGAGTTTCTACTTTCAGATGCAACCGGAATTTTTCGAGTTCGTCAATCCGTTCGCGAGATATGAGAGTTTGAAGTTAAGGTATGGTTGAGAAACCACCAAAATTTTCGCAATTCTGATGCTAGAAACGAAAAACTGGAATGGCCTTGGGGAAAAATGCACATACCTTTGTAATCGGGCGAGTTTCTACTTTCAGATGCAACCTGAATTTTTCGAGTTCGTCTATCCGTTCGAGAGATATGGGAGTTTGAAGTTAAGGAATGGTTGAGAAGCAATCAAAATTTTCGCAAGTGTGATACTCGAAACCAATAACTACAAAGGCCTAGGGGAAAAATACACATACCTTTGTAATCGGGCGAGTTTCTACTTTCAGATGCAACAGGAATTTCTCGAGTTCGTCTATCCGTTCGAGAGATATGGGAGTTTGAAGTTAAGGAATGGTTGAGAAGCAATCAAAATTTTCGCAAGTGTGATACTCGAAACCAATAACTACAAAGGCCTAGGGGAAAAATACACATACCTTTGTAATCGGGCGAGTTTCTACTTTCAGATGCAACAGGAATTTCTCGAGTTCGTCAATCCGTTCGCGACATATGAGAGTTTGAAGTTAAGGAATGGTTGAGAAACAATCAAAATTTTCGCAAGTCTGATACTCGAAACAAATAACTACATTGGCCTAGGGGAAAAACACACATAGCGTTGTAATCGGGAGAGTTTCTACTTTCAGATGCAACAGGAATTTCTCGAGTTCGTCAATCCTATCGCGAGATATGGGAGTTTGAAGTTAAGAAATGGTTGAAGGACCATCAAAATTTTCGCAAGTCTGATACTCGAAAACAATAACTGGAATGGCCTAGGGGAAAAGTACACATACCTTTGTAATCGGGCGAGTTTCTGCTGTCAGATGCAACAGGAATTTCTCGAGTTCGTCAATCCGTTCGCGAAATAGGGGAGTTTGAAGTTACGGAATGATTGAGAAACCATCAAAATTTTAGTAAGTCTGATACACGAAACCAATAACTACTATGTCCTAGGGCAAAAATACACATACCATGGTAATCGGGCGAGTTTCTGCTTTCAGATGCAACAGGAATTTCTCGAGTTCGTCAATCCTTTCGCGAGATATGGGAGTTTGAAGTTAAGGAATGGTTGAGGAACCATCAAAATTTTCGCAAGTCTGACACTCGAAACCAATAACTGGAATGGCCTAGGGGAAAAGTACACATACCTTTGTAATCGGGCGAGTTTCTACTTTCAGATGCAACCGGAATTTTTCGAGTTCGTCTATCCGTTCGAGAGATATGGCAGCTTGAAGTTACGGAATGGTTGAGGAACAATCAAAATTTTCGCAAGTCTGATACTCAAAACCAATAACTACAAAGGCCTAGGGGAAAAATACACATACCTTTGTAATCGGGCGAGTTTCTACTTTCAGATGCAACCGGAATTTTTCGAGTTCGTCTATCCGTTCGAGAGATATGGGAGTTTGAAGTTAAGGAATGGTTGAGAAACAATCAAAATTTTCGCAAGCCTGATACTCGAAACCAATAACTACAAAGGCCTAGGGGAAAAATACACATACCTTTGTAATCGGGCGAGTTTCTACTTTCAGATGCAACCGGAATTTTTCGAGTTCGTCTATCCGTTCGAGAGATATGGTCGTTTGAAGTTAAGGAATGGTTGAGAAACAATCAAAATTTTCGCAAGTCTGATACTCGAAACAAATAACTACAATTGCCTAGGGGAAAAATACACATAGCGTTGTAATCGGGAGAGTTTCTACTTTCAGATGCAACAGGAATTTCTCGAGTTCGTCAATCCTTTCGCGAGATATGGGAGTTTGAAGTTAAGGAATGGTTGAGGAACCATCAAAATTTTCGCAAGTCTGATACTCGAAACCAATAACTGGAATGGCCTAGGGGAAAGGTACACATACCTTTGTAATCGGGCGAGTTTCTGCTTTCAGATGCAACAGGAATTTCTCGAGTTCGTCAATCGTTTCGCGAGATATGGGAGTTTGAAGTTAAGGAATGGTTGAGGAACCATCAAAATTTTCGCAAGTCTGAAACTCGAAACCAATAACTACAAAGGCCTAGGGGAAAAATACACATACCTTTGTAGTCGGGCGAGTTTCTACTTTGAGATGCAACCGGAATTTCTCGAGTTCGTCAATCCTTTCGCGAGATATGGGAGTTTGAAGTTAAGGAATGGTTGAGGAACCATCAAAATTTTCGCAAGTCTGATACTAGAAACCAATAACTACTATGGCCTAGGGCAAAAATACACATACCGTTGTAATCGGGCGAGTTTCTGCTCTCAGATGCAACAGGAATTTCTCGAGTTCGTCAATCCGTGCGCGAAATATGGGAGTTTGAAGTTACGGAATGGTTGAGAAACCATCAAAATTTTAGTAAGTCTGATACACGAAACCAATAACTACTATGTCCTAGGGCAAAAATACACATACCATGGTAATCGGGCGAGTTTCTGCTTTCAGATGCAACAGGAATTTCTCGAGTTCGTCAATCCTTTCGCGAGATATGGGAGGTTGAAGTTAAGGAATGGTTGAGGAACCATCAAAATTTTCGCAAGTCTGATACTCGAAACCAATAACTGGAATGGCCTAGGGGAAAAGTACACATACCTTTGTAATCGGACGAGTTTCTACTTTCAGATGCAACAGGAATTTCTCGAATTCGTCAATCCTTTCGCGAGATATGGGAGTTTGAAGTTAAGGAATGGTTGAGGAACCATCAAAATTTTCGCCAGTCTGAAACTCGAAACCAATAACTACAAAGGCCTAGGGGAAAAATACACATACCTTTGTAATGGAGCGAGTTTCTACTTTCAGATGCAACAGGAATTTTTCGAGTTCGTCTACCCGTTCGAGAGATATGGGAGTTTGAAGTTAAGGAATGGTTGAGAAACAATCAAAATTTTCGCAAGTCTGATACTCGAAACCAGTAACTATAAAGGCCTAGGGGAAAAATACACATACCTTTGTAATCGGGCGAGCTTCTACTTTCAGATGCAACAGGAATTTCTCGAGTTCGTCAATCCTTTCGCGAGATATGGGAGTTTGGAGTTAAGGAATGGTTGAGGAACCATCAAAATTTTCGCAAGTCTGAAACTCGAAACCAATAACTACAAAGGCCTAGGGGAAAAATACACATACCTTTGTAATCGAGCGAGTTTCTACTTTCAGATGCAACAGGAATTTTTCGAGTTCGTCTATCCGTTCGAGAGATATGGGAGTTTCAAGTTAAGGAATGGTTGAGAAACAATCAAAATTTTCGCAAGTCTGATACTCGAAACCAATAACTACTATGGCCTAGGGCAAAAATACACATACCGTTGTAATCGGGCGAGTTTCTGCTCTCAGATGCAACAGGAATTTCTCGAGTTCGTCAATCCGTGCGCGAAATATGGGAGTTTGAAGTTACGGAATGGTTGGAAACCATCAAAATTTTAGTAAGTCTGATACACGAAACCAATAACTAGTATGTCCTAGGGCAAAAATACACATACCATGGTAATCGGGCGAGTTTCTGCTTTCAGATGCAACAGGAATTTCTCGAGTTCGTCAATCCTTTCGCGAGATATGGGAGGTTGAAGTTAAGGAATGGTTGAGGAACCATCAAAATTTTCGCAAGTCTGATACTCGAAACCAATAACTGGAATGGCCTAGGGGAAAAGTACACATACCTTTGTAATCGGACGAGTTTCTACTTTCAGATGCAACAGGAATTTCTAGAATTCGTCAATCCTTTCGCGAGATATGGGAGTTTGAAGTTAAGGAATGGTTGAGGAACCATCAAAATTTTCGCCAGTCTGAAACTCGAAACCAATAACTACAAAGGCCTAGGGGAAAAATACACATACCTTTGTAGTCGGGCGAGTTTCTACTTTCAGATGCAACCGGAATTTTTCGAGTTCGTCTATCCGTTCAAGAGATATAGAAGTTTGAAGTTAAGGAATGGTTGAGAAACAATCAAAATTTTCGCAAGTCTGATACTCGAAACCAATAACTACAAGGGCCTAGGGGAAAATACACATACCTTTGTAATCGGGCGAGTTTCTACTTTCAGATGCAAACGGAATTTTTCGAGTTCGTCTATCCGTTCGAGAGATATGGGAGTTTGAAGTTAAAGAATGGTTGAGAAACAATCAAAATTTTCGCAAGTCTGAAACTCGAAACCAATAACTACAAAGGGCTAGGGGAAAAATACACATACCTTTGTAGTCGGGCGAGTTTCTACTTTCAGTTGCAACCGGAATTTTTCGAGTTCGTCTATCCGTTCGAGAGATATAGAAGTTTGAAGTTAAGGAATGGTTGAGAAACAATAAAAATTTTCGCAAGTCTGATACACGAAACCAATAACTACAATGTCCTAGGGCAAAAATACACATACCATGGTAATCGGGCGAGTTTCTGCTTTCAGATGCAACAGGAATTTCTCGAGTTCGTCAATCCTTTCGCGAGATATGGGAGGTTGAAGTTAAGGAATGGTTGAGAAACCATCAAAATTTTCGCAAGTCTGATACTCGAAACCAATAACTTCTGTTGCCTAGGGCAAAAATACACATACCGTTGTATTCGGGCGAGTTTCTACTTTCAGATGCAACAGGAATTTCTCGAGTTTGTCAATCCGTTCGCGAGATATGGGAGTTTGAAGTTAAGGAATGGTTGAGAAACCGTCAAAATTTTCGCAAGTCTGATACTCGAAACCAATAACTACAATTGCCTAGGGCAAAAATACACATACCTTTGTAATCGGGCGAGTTTCTGCTTTCAGATGCAACAGGAATTTCTCGAGTTCGTCAATCCGTTCGCGAAATATGGGAGTTTGAAGTTACGGAATGGTTGAGAAACCATCAAAATTTTAGTAAGTCTGATACTCGAAACCAATAACTACTATGTCCTAGGGCAAAAATACACACACCATTGTAATCGGGCGAGTTTCTACCTTCAGATGCAAAAGGAATTTCTCGAGTTCGTCAATCCGTTCGCGAGATATGGGAGTTTGAAGTTAAGGAATGGTTGAGAAACCATCAAAATTTTCGCAAGTCTGATACTCGAAACCAATAAGTACTATTGCCGATGGGAAAAATGCATATACCGTTGTAATCGGGCGAGTTTCTACTTTCAGATGCAAGAGGAATTTCTCGAGTTCGTCAATCCGTTCGCGAGATATGGGAGTTTGAAGTTAAGGAATGGTTGAGGAACCATCAAAATTTTCGCTTGTCTGATACTCGAAACCAATAACTGGAATGGCCTAGGGGAAAAGTACACACCCCATTGTAATCGGGCGAGTTTCTACTTTCAGATGCAACCGGAATTTCTCGAGTTCGTCAATCCGTTCGCGAGATATGGGAATTTGAAGTTAAGGAATGGTTGAGAAACCATCAAAATTTTCGCAAGTCTGATACTCGAAACCAATAACTGCTATGGCCTAGGGCAAAAATACACATAGCATTGTAATCGGGCAAGATTATGCTTTCAGATGCAACTGCAATTTCTCGAGTTGGTAATCCGTTTGCGAGATATGGGAGTTTGAAGTTAAGGAATGGTTGAGAAATCATCAAAATTTTTGCAAGTCTGATACTCGAAACCAATAACTACTATTGCCTAGGGCAAAAATACACATACCGTTGTAATCGGGCGTTCTTCTACCATCAGAAGCAACAGGAATTTCTCGAGTTCGTCAATCCGTTCGTGAGATATGGGGGTTTGAAGTTAAGGAATGGTTAAGGAACCATCAAAATTTTCGCAAGTCTGATACTCGAAACCAATAACTACTGTCGTCCAGGGCAAAAATACACATACCATAGTAATCGGGCGAGTTTCTACTTTCAGACGCAACAGGAATTTCTCGAGTTCGTCAATCCGTTCGCGAGATATGGGAGTTTAAAGTTAAGGTATGGTTGAGAAACCATCAAAATTTCGCAAGTCTGATACTCGAAACCAATAACTTCTATTGCCTAGGGCAAAGATACACATACCGTTGTATTCGGGCGAGTTTCTGCTTTCAGATGCAACAGGAATTTCTCGAGTTCGTCAATCCGTTCGCGAAATATGGGAGTTTGAATTTACGGAATGGTTGAGAAACCCTCAAAGTTTTAGTAAGTCTGATACTCGAAACCAATAACTACCATGTCCTAGGGCAAAAATACACACACCATTGTAATCGGGCGAGTTTCTACTTTCAGATGCAAAAGGAATTTCTCGAGTTCGTCAATCCGTTCGCGAGATATGGGAGTTTGAAGTTAAGGAATGGTTGAGAAACCGTCAAAATTTTCGCAAGTCTGATACTCGAAACCAATAACTACAATTGCCTAGGGCAAAAATACACATACCTTTGTAATCGGGCGAGTTTCTGCTTTCAGATGCAACAGGAATTTCTCGAGTTCGTCAATCCGTTCGCGAAATATGGGAGTTTGAAGTTACGGAATGGTTGAGAAACCATCAAAATTTTTGTAAGTCTGGTACTCGAAACCGATAACTACTATGTCCTAGGGCAAAAATACACACACCATTGTAATCGGGCGAGTTTCTACCTTCAGATGCAAAAGGAATTTCTCGAGTTCGTCAATCCGTTCGCGAGATATGGGAGTTTGAAGTTAAGGAATGGTTGAGAAACCATCAAAATTTTCGCAAGTCTGATACTCGAAACCAATAAGTACTATTGCCGATGGGAAAAATGCATATACCGTTGTAATCGGGCGAGTTTCTACTTTCAGATGCAAGAGGAATTTCTCGAGTTCGTCAATCCGTTCGCGAGATATGGGAGTTTGAAGTTAAGGAATGGTTGAGGAACCATCAAAATTTTCGCTTGTCTGATACTCGAAACAAATAACTGGAATGGCCTAGGGGAAAAGTACACACCCCATTGTAATCGGGCGAGTTTCTACTTTCAGATGCAACCGGAATTTCTCGAGTTCGTCAATCCGTTCGCGAGATATGGGAATTTGAAGTTAAGGAATGGTTGAGAAACCATCAAAATTTTCGCAAGTCTGATACTCGAAACCAATAACTGCTATGGCCTAGGGCAAAAATACACATAGCATTGTAATCGGGCAAGATTATGCTTTCAGATGCAACTGCAATTTCTCGAGTTGGTAATCCGTTTGCGAGATATGGGAGTTTGAAGTTAAGGAATGGTTGAGAAATCATCAAAATTTTTGCAAGTCTGATACTCGAAACCAATAACTACTATTGCCTAGGGCAAAAATACACATACCGTTGTAATCGGGCGTTCTTCTACCATCAGAAGCAACAGGAATTTCTCGAGTTCGTCAATCCGTTCGTGAGATATGGGGGTTTGAAGTTAAGGAATGGTTAAGGAACCATCAAAATTTCCGCAAGTCTGATACTCGAAACCAATAACTACTGTCGTCTAGGGCAAAAATACACATACCATGGTAATCGGGCGAGTTTCTGCTTTCAGATGCAACAGGAATTTCTCGAGTTCGTCAATCCTTTCGCGAGATATGGGAGCTTGAAGTTAAGGAATGTTTGAGAAACCATCAAAATTTTCGCAAGTCTGATACTCGAAACCAATAACTTCTATTGCCTAGGGCAAAGATACACATACCGTTGTATTCGGGCGAGTTTCTGCTTTCAGATGCAACAGGAATTTCTCGAGTTCGTCAATCCGTTCGCGAAATATGGGAGTTTGAAGTTACGGAATGGTTGAGAAACCATCAAAGTTTTCGCAAGTCTGATACTCGAAACCAATAACTTCTATTGCCTAGGGCAAAGATACACATACCGTTGTATTCGGGCGAGTTTCTACTTTCAGATGCAAAAGGAATTTCTCGAGTTCGTCAATCCGTTCGCGAGATATGGGAGTTTGAAGTTAAGGAATGGTTGAGAAACCATCAAAATTTTCGCAAGTCTGATACTCGAAACCAATAACTACAAAGGCCTAGGGGAAAAATACACATACCTTTGTAATCGGGCGAGTTTCTACTTTAAGATGCAACAGGAATTTCTCGAGGTCGTCAATCCGTTCGCGAGATGTG
Organism: Ptiloglossa arizonensis; assembly: GCF_051014685.1. Classification (NCBI taxonomy): domain Eukaryota; kingdom Metazoa; phylum Arthropoda; class Insecta; order Hymenoptera; family Colletidae; genus Ptiloglossa; species Ptiloglossa arizonensis. Next base: position 104,951 of record NW_027478765.1, on the reverse strand, counting down.
AGAGTTTGAAGTTAAGGTATGGTTGAGAAACCATCAAAATTTTCGCAATTCTGATGCTAGAAACGAAAAACTGGAATGGCCTAGGGGAAAAGTACACACACCATAGTAATCGGGCGAGTTTCTACTTTCAGACGCAGCAGGAATTTCTCGAGTTCGTCAATCCGTTCGCGAGATATGGCAGCTTGAAGTTACGGAATGGTTGAGAAACCATCAAAATTTTAGTAAGTCTGATACACGAAACCAGTAACTACTATGTCCTAGGGCAAAAATACACATACTATGGTAATCGGGCGAGTTTCTGCTTTCAGACGCAACAGGAATTTCTCGAGTTCGTCAATCCTTTCGCGAGGTATGGGAGTTTGAAGTTAAGGAATGGTTGAGAAACCATCAAAATTTTCGCAAGTCTGATACTCGAAACCAATAAGTACTATTGCCGATGGGAAAAATGCATATACCGTTGTAATCGGGCGAGTTTCTACTTTCAGATGCAAGAGGAATTTCTCGAGTTCGTCAATCCGTTCGCGAGATATGGGAGTTTGAAGTTAAGGAATGGTTGAGGAACCATCAAAATTTTCGCTTGTCTGATACTCGAAACCAATAACTGGAATGGCCTAGGGGAAAAGTACACACCCCATTGTAATCGGGCGAGTTTCTACTTTCAGATGCAACCGGAATTTCTCGAGTTCGTCAATCCGTTCGCGAGATATGGGAATTTGAAGTTAAGGAATGGTTGAGAAACCATCAAAATTTTCGCAAGTCTGATACTCGAAACCAATAACTGCTATGGCCTAGGGCAAAAATACACATAGCATTGTAATCGGGCAAGATTATGCTTCCAGATGCAACTGCAATTTCTCGAGTTGGTAATCCGTTTGCGAGATATGGGAGTTTGAAGTTAAGGAATGGTTGAGAAATCATCAAAATTTTTGCAAGTCTGATACTCGAAACCAATAACTACTATTGCCTAGGGCAAAAATACACATACCGTTGTAATCGGGCGTTCTTCTACCATCAGAAGCAACAGGAATTTCTCGAGTTCGTCAATCCGTTCGTGAGATATGGGGGTTTGAAGTTAAGGAATGGTTAAGGAACCATCAAAATTTTCGCAAGTCTGATACTCGAAACCAATAACTACTGTCGTCTAGGGCAAAAATACACATACCATAGTAATCGGGCGAGTTTCTACTTTCAGACACAACAGGAATTTCTCGAGTTCGTCAATCCGTTCGCGAGATATGGGAGTTCAAAGTTAAGGTATGGTTGAGAAACCATCAAAATTTCGCAAGTCTGATACTCGAAACCAATAACTTCTATTGCCTAGGGCAAAGATACACATACCGTTGTATTCGGGCGAGTTTCTGCTTTCAGATGCAACAGGAATTTCTCGAGTTCGTCAATCCGTTCGCGAAATATGGGAGTTTGAATTTACGGAATGGTTGAGAAACCCTCAAAGTTTTAGTAAGTCTGATACTCGAAACCAATAACTACCATGTCCTAGGGCAAAAATACACACACCATTGTAATCGGGCGAGTTTCTACTTTCAGATGCAAAAGGAATTTCTCGAGTTCGTCAATCCGTTCGCGAGATATGGGAGTTTGAAGTTAAGGAATGGTTGAGAAACCGTCAAAATTTTCGCAAGTCTGATACTCGAAACCAATAACTACAATTGCCTAGGGCAAAAATACACATACCTTTGTAATCGGGCGAGTTTCTGCTTTCAGATGCAACAGGAATTTCTCGAGTTCGTCAATCCGTTCGCGAAATATGGGAGTTTGAAGTTACGGAATGGTTGAGAAACCATCAAAATTTTTGTAAGTCTGGTACTCGAAACCGATAACTACTATGTCCTAGGGCAAAAATACACACACCATTGTAATCGGGCGAGTTTCTACCTTCAGATGCAAAAGGAATTTCTCGAGTTCGTCAATCCGTTCGCGAGATATGGGAGTTTGAAGTTAAGGAATGGTTGAGAAACCATCAAAATTTTCGCAAGTCTGATACTCGAAACCAATAAGTACTATTGCCGATGGGAAAAATGCATATACCGTTGTAATCGGGCGAGTTTCTACTTTCAGATGCAAGAGGAATTTCTCGAGTTCGTCAATCCGTTCGCGAGATATGGGAGTTTGAAGTTAAGGAATGGTTGAGGAACCATCAAAATTTTCGCTTGTCTGATACTCGAAACAAATAACTGGAATGGCCTAGGGGAAAAGTACACACCCCATTGTAATCGGGCGAGTTTCTACTTTCAGATGCAACCGGAATTTCTCGAGTTCGTCAATCCGTTCGCGAGATATGGGAATTTGAAGTTAAGGAATGGTTGAGAAACCATCAAAATTTTCGCAAGTCTGATACTCGAAACCAATAACTGCTATGGCCTAGGGCAAAAATACACATAGCATTGTAATCGGGCAAGATTATGCTTTCAGATGCAACTGCAATTTCTCGAGTTGGTAATCCGTTTGCGAGATATGGGAGTTTGAAGTTAAGGAATGGTTGAGAAATCATCAAAATTTTTGCAAGTCTGATACTCGAAACCAATAACTACTATTGCCTAGGGCAAAAATACACATACCGTTGTAATCGGGCGTTCTTCTACCATCAGAAGCAACAGGAATTTCTCGAGTTCGTCAATCCGTTCGTGAGATATGGGGGTTTGAAGTTAAGGAATGGTTAAGGAACCATCAAAATTTCCGCAAGTCTGATACTCGAAACCAATAACTACTGTCGTCTAGGGCAAAAATACACATACCATGGTAATCGGGCGAGTTTCTGCTTTCAGATGCAACAGGAATTTCTCGAGTTCGTCAATCCTTTCGCGAGATATGGGAGCTTGAAGTTAAGGAATGTTTGAGAAACCATCAAAATTTTCGCAAGTCTGATACTCGAAACCAATAACTTCTATTGCCTAGGGCAAAGATACACATACCGTTGTATTCGGGCGAGTTTCTGCTTTCAGATGCAACAGGAATTTCTCGAGTTCGTCAATCCGTTCGCGAAATATGGGAGTTTGAAGTTACGGAATGGTTGAGAAACCATCAAAGTTTTCGCAAGTCTGATACTCGAAACCAATAACTTCTATTGCCTAGGGCAAAGATACACATACCGTTGTATTCGGGCGAGTTTCTACTTTCAGATGCAAAAGGAATTTCTCGAGTTCGTCAATCCGTTCGCGAGATATGGGAGTTTGAAGTTAAGGAATGGTTGAGAAACCATCAAAATTTTCGCAAGTCTGATACTCGAAACCAATAACTACAAAGGCCTAGGGGAAAAATACACATACCTTTGTAATCGGGCGAGTTTCTACTTTAAGATGCAACAGGAATTTCTCGAGGTCGTCAATCCGTTCGCGAGATGTGAGAGTTTGAAGTTAAGGTATGGTTGAGAAACCATCAAAATTTTCGCAATTCTGATGCTAGAAACGAAAAACTGGAATGGCCTAGGGGAAAAGTACACACACCATAGTAATCGGGCGAGTTTCTACTTTCAGACGCAGCAGGAATTTCTCGAGTTCGTCAATCCGTTCGCGAGATATGGCAGCTTGAAGTTACGGAATGGTTGAGAAACCATCAAAATTTTAGTAAGTCTGATACACGAAACCAGTAACTACTATGTCCTAGGGCAAAAATACACATACTATGGTAATCGGGCGAGTTTCTGCTTTCAGACGCAACAGGAATTTCTCGAGTTCGTCAATCCTTTCGCGAGGTATGGGAGTTTGAAGTTAAGGTATGGTTGAGAAACCATCAAAATTTCGCAAGTCTGATACTCGAAACCAATAATTACTATGGCCTAGGGCAAAAATACACATACCTTTGTAATCGGGCGACTTTCTACTTTCAGATGCAACCGGAATTTTTCGAGTTCGTCTATCCGTTCGAGAGATATGGGAGTTTGAAGTTAAGGAATGGTTGAGAAACAATCAAAATATTCGCAAGTCTGATACTCGAAACAAATAACTACAAAGGCCTAGGGGAAAAATACACATACCTTTGTAATCGGGAGAGTTTCTACTTTCAGATGCAACCGGATTTTTCGTGTTCGTCTATCCGTTCGAGAGATATGGGAGCTTGAAGTTAAGGAATGGTTGAGAAACAATCAAAATTTTCGCAAGTCTGATACTCGAAACCACTAACTACAAAGGCCTAGGGAAAAATACACATACCTTTGTAATCGGGCGAGTTTCTACTTTCAGATGCAACCGGAACTTTTCGAGTTCGTCTATCCGTTCGAGAGATATGGGAGTTTGAAGTTAAGGAATGGTTGAGAAACAATCAAAATTTTCGCAAGTCTGATACTCGAAACCAATAACAACAAAGGCCTAGGGGAAAAATACACATACCTTTGTAATCGGGCGAGTTTCTACTTTCAGATGCAACAGGAATTTCTCGAGTTCGTCAATCCGTTCGCGAGATATGAGAGTTTAAAGTTAAGGTATGGTTGAGAAACCATCAAAATTTTCGCAATTCTGATGCTAGAAACGAAAAACTGGAATGGCCTAGGGGAAAAGTACACACACCATAGTAATCGGGCGAGTTTCTACTTTCAGACGCAACAGGAATTTCTCGAGTTCGTCAATCCGTTCGCGAGATATGGGAGTTTGAAGTTAAGCTATGGTTGAGAAACCATCAAAATTTCGCAAGTCTGATACTCGAAACCAATAACTACTATGGCCTAGGGCAAAAATACACATACCGTTGTAATCGGGCGAGTTTCTACTTTCAGATGCAACCGGAACTTTTCGAGTTCGTCTATCCGTTCGAGAGATATGGGAGTTTGAAGTTAAGGAATGGTTGAGAAACAATCAAAATTTTCGCAAGTCTGATACTCGAAACCAATAACAACAAAGGCCTAGGGGAAAAATACACATACCTTTGTAATCGGGCGAGTTTCTACTTTCAGATGCAACAGGAATTTCTCGAGTTCGTCAATCCGTTCGCGAAATAGGGGAGTTTGAAGTTACGGAATGGTTGAGAAACCATCAAAATTTTAGTAAGTCTGATACACGAAACCAATAACTACTATGTCCTAGGGCAAAAATACACATACCATGGTAATCGGGCGAGTTTCTGCTTTCAGATGCAACAGGAATTTCTCGAGTTCGTCAATCCTTCCGCGAGATATGGGAGTTTGAAGTTAAGGAATGGTTGAGGAACCATCAAAATTTTCGCAAGTCTGATACTCGAAACCAATAACTGGAATGGCCTAGGGGAAAATTACACATACCTTTGTAATCGGGCGAGTTTCTACTTTCAGATGCAACAGGAATTTCTCGAGTTCGTAAATCCTTTCGCGAGATATGGGAGTTTGAAGTTAAGGAATGGTTGAGGAACCATCAAAATTTTCGCAAGTCTGATACTCGAAACAAATAACTACAATGGCCTAGGGGAAAAATACACATACCTTTGTAGTCGGGCGAGTTTCTACTTTCAGATGCAACCGGAATTTTTCGAGTTCGTCTATCCGTTCGAGAGATATGGGAGTTTGAAGTTAAGGAATGGTTGAGAAACAATCAAAATTTTCGCAAGCCTGATACTCGAAACCAATAACCACACGGGCCTAGGGGAAAAATACACATACCTTTGTAATCGGGCGAGTTTCTACTTTCAGATACAACCGGAATTTTTCGAGTTCGTCTATCCGTTCGAGAGATATTGGAGTTTGAAGTTAAGGAATGGTTGAGAAACAATCAAAATTTTCGCAAGTCTGATACCCGAAACAAATAACTACAATGGCCTAGGGGAAAAATACACATAGCGTTGTAATCGGGAGAGTTTCTACTTTCAGATGCAACAGGAATTTCTCGAGCTCGTCAATCCTTTCGCGAGATATGGGAGTTTGAAGTTAAGGATTGGTTGAGGAACCATCAAAATTTTCGCAAGTCTGATACTCGAAACCAATAACTGGAATGGCCTAGGGGAAAAGTACACATACCTTTGTATTTGGGCGAGTTTCTGCTTTCAGATGCAACAGGAATTTCTCGAGTTCGTCAATCTTTTCGCGAGATATGGGAGTTTGAAGTTACGGAATGGTTGAGAAACCATCAAAATTTTCGCAAGTCTGATACTCGAAACCAATAACTACAAAGGCCTAGGGGAAAAATACACATACCTTTGTAATCGGGCGAGTTTCTACTTTCAGATGCAACCGGAATTTTTCGAGTTCGTCTATCCGTTCGTGAGATATGGGAGTTCGAAGTTAAGGAATGGTTGAGAAACAATCAAAATTTTCGCAAGTCTGATACTCGAAACGAAAAACTGGAATGGCCTAGGGGAAAACTACACACACCATAGTAATCGGGCGAGTTTCTACTTTCAGACGCAACAGGAATTTCTCGAGTTCGTCAATCCGTTCGCGAGATATGGGAGTTTGAAGTTACGGAATGGTTGAGAAACCATCAAAATTTTAGTAAGTCTGATACACGAAACCAATAACTACTATGTCCTAGGGCAAAAATACACATACCATGGTAATCGGGCGAGTTTCTGCTTTCAGATGCAACAGGAATTTCTCGAGTTCGTCAATCCGTTCGCGAGATATGGGAGTTTGAAGTTAAGGAATGGTTGAGGAACCATCAAAATTTTCGCAAGTCTGATACTCGAAACCAATAACTACAAAGGCCTAGGGAAAAATACACATACCTTTGTAGTCGGGCGAGTTTCTATTTTCAGATGCAACCGGAATTTTTCGAGTTCGTCTATCCGTTCGAGAGATATGGCAGCTTGAAGTTACGGAATGGTTGAGGAACAATCAAAATTTTCGCAATTCTGATACTCGAAACCAATAACTACAAAGGCCTAGGGGAAAAATACACATACCTTTGTAATCGGGCGAGTTTCTACTTTCAGATGCAACCGGAATTTTCGAGTTCGTCTATCCGTTCGAGAGATATGGGAGTTTGAAGTTTAGGAATGGTTGAGAAGCAATCAAAATTTTCGCAAGTCTGATACTCGAAACCAATAACTACAAAGGCCTAGGGGAAAAGTACACATACCTTTGTAATCGGGCGAGTTTCTACTTTAAGATGCAACAGGAATTTCTCGAGTTCGTCAATCCGTTCGCGAGATATCTGAGTTTGAAGTTAAGGTATGGTTGAGAAACCATCAAAATTTTCGCAATTCTGATGCTAGAAACGAAAAAATGGAATGGCCTAGGGGAGAAGTACACAAACCATAGTAATCGGTCGAGCTTCTACTTTCAGACGCAACAGGAATTTCTCGAGTTCGTCAATCCGTTCGCGAGATATGGCAGCTTGAAGTTACGGAATGGTTGAGAAACAATCAAAATTTTCGCAAGTCTGATACTCGAAACCAATAACTACAAAGGCCTAGGGCAAAAATACACATACCTTTGTAATCGGGCGAGTTTCTACTTTCAGATGCAACCGGAATTTTTCGAGTTCGTCAATCCGTTCGCGAGATATGAGAGTTTGAAGTTATGGTATGGTTGAGAAACCATCAAAATTTTCGCAATTCTGATGCTAGAAACGAAAAACTGGAATGGCCTAGGGGAAAAGTACACACACCATAGTAATCGGGCGAGTTTCTACTTTCAGACGCAGCAGGAATTTCTCGAGTTCGTCAATCCGTTCGCGAGATATGGGAGTTTGAAGTTAAGGTATGGTTGAGAAACCATCAAAATTTCGCAAGTCTGATACTCGAAACCAATAACTACTATGGCCTAGGGCAAGAATACACATACCGTTGTAATCGGGCGAGTTTCTGCTGTCAGATGCAACAGGAATTTCTCGAGTTCGTCAATCCGTTCGCGAAATATGGGAGTTTGAAGTTACGGAATGGTTGAGAAACCATCAAAATTTTAGTAAGTCTGATACACGAAACCAATAACTACTATGTCCTAGGGCAAAAATACACATACCATGGTAATCGGGCGAGTTTCTGCTTTCAGATGCAACAGGAATTTCTCGAGTTCGTCAATCCTTTCGCGAGATATGGGAGTTTGAAGTTAAGGAATGGTTGAGGAACCATCAAAATTTTCGCAGGTCTAATACTCGAAACCAATACCTACAAAGACCTAGGGAAAAATACACATACCTTTGTAGTCGGGCGAGTTTCTACTTTCAGATGCAACCGGAATTTTTCGAGTTCGTCTATCCGTTCGAGAGATATGGCAGCTTGAAGTTACGGAATGGTTGAGGAACAATCAAAATTTTCGCAAGTCTGATACTCGAAACCAATAACTACAAAGGCCTAGGGGAAAAATACACATACCTTTGTAATCGGGCGAGTTTCTACTTTCAGATGCAACCGGAATTTTTCGAGTTCGTCTATCCGTTCGAGAGATATGGGAGTTTGAAGTTAAGGAATGGTTGAGAAGCAATCAAAATTTCCCAAGTCTGATACCCCAAACCAATAACTACAAAGGCCTAGGGGAAAAATACACATACCTTTGTAATCGGGCGAGATTCTACTTTCAGATGCAACAGGAATTTCTCGAGTTCGTCAATCCGTTCGCGAGATATGAGAGTTTGAAGTTAAGGTATGGTTGAGAAACCATCAAAATTTTCGCAATTCTGATGCTAGAAACGAAAAACTGGAATGGCCTAGGGGAAAAGTACACACACCATAGTAATCGGGCGAGTTTCTACTTTCAGACGCAACAGGAATTTCTCGGGTTCGTCAATCCGTTCGCGAGATATGGGAGTTTGAAGTTACGGAATGGTTGAGAAACAATCAAAATTTTCGCAAGCCTGATACTCGAAACCAATAACTACAAAGGCCTAGGGGAAAAATACACATACCTTTGTAGTCGGGCGAGTTTCTACTTTCAGATGCAACCGGAATTTTTCGAGTTCGTCAATCCGTTCGCGAGATATGAGAGTTTGAAGTTAAGGTATGGTTGAGAAACCATCAAAATTTTCGCAATTCTGATGCTAGAAACGAAAAACTGGAATGGCCTTGGGGAAAAATGCACATACCTTTGTAATCGGGCGAGTTTCTACTTTCAGATGCAACCTGAATTTTTCGAGTTCGTCTATCCGTTCGGGAGATATGGGAGTTTGAAGTTAAGGAATGGTTGAGAAGCAATCAAAATTTTCGCAAGTGTGATACTCGAAACCAATAACTACAAAGGCCTAGGGGAAAAATACACATACCTTTGTAATCGGGCGAGTTTCTACTTTCAGATGCAACAGGAATTTCTCGAGTTCGTCAATCCGTTCGCGACATATGAGAGTTTGAAGTTAAGGAATGGTTGAGAAACAATCAAAATTTTCGCAAGTCTGATACTCGAAACAAATAACTACATTGGCCTAGGGGAAAAACACACATAGCGTTGTAATCGGGAGAGTTTCTATTTTCAGATGCAACAGGAATTTCTCGAGTTCGTCAATCCTATCGCGAGATATGGGAGTTTGAAGTTAAGAAATGGTTGAAGGACCATCAAAATTTTCGCAAGTCTGATACTCGAAAACAATAACTGGAATGGCCTAGGGGAAAAGTACACATACCTTTGTAATCGGGCGAGTTTCTGCTGTCAGATGCAACAGGAATTTCTCGAGTTCGTCAATCCGTTCGCGAAATAGGGGAGTTTGAAGTTACGGAATGATTGAGAAACCATCAAAATTTTAGTAAGTCTGATACACGAAACCAATAACTACTATGTCCTAGGGCAAAAATACACATACCATGGTAATCGGGCGAGTTTCTGCTTTCAGATGCAACAGGAATTTCTCGAGTTCGTCAATCCTTTCGCGAGATATGGGAGTTTGAAGTTAAGGAATGGTTGAGGAACCATCAAAATTTTCGCAAGTCTGACACTCGAAACCAATAACTGGAATGGCCTAGGGGAAAAGTACACATACCTTTGTAATCGGGCGAGTTTCTACTTTCAGATGCAACAGGAATTTCACGAGTTCGTAAATCCTTTCGCGAGATATGGGAGTTTGAAGTTAAGGAATGGTTGAGGAACCATCAAAATTTTCGCAAGTCTGATACTCGAAACAAATAACTACAATGGCCTAGGGGAAAAATACACATACCTTTGTAGTCGGGCGAGTTTCTACTTTCAGATGCAACAGGAATTTCACGAGTTCGTAAATCCTTTCGCGAGATATGGGAGTTTGAAGTTAAGGAATGGTTGAGGAACCATCAAAATTTTCGCAAGTCTGATACTCGAAACAAATAACTACAATGGCCTAGGGGAAAAATACACATACCTTTGTAGTCGGGCGAGTTTCTACTTTCAGATGCAACCGGAATTTTTCGAGTTCGTCTATCCGTTCGAGAGATATGGGAGTTTGAAGTTAAGGAATGGTTGAGAAACAATCAAAATTTTCGCAAGCCTGATACTCGAAACCAATAACTACAAAGGCCTAGGGGAAAAATACACATACCTTTGTAATCGGGCGAGTTTCTACTTTCAGATGCAACAGGAATTTCTCGAGTTCGTCAATCCGTTCGTGACATATGAGAGTTTGAAGTTAAGGAATGGTTGAGAAACAATCAAAATTTTCGCAAGTCTGAAACTCGAAACCAATAACTGCAAGGGCCTAGGGGAAAAATACACATACCTTTGTAGTCGGGCGAGTTTCTACTTTCAGATGCAACCGGAATTTTTCGAGTTCGTCAATCCGTTCGCGAGATATGAGAGTTTGAAGTTAAGGTATGGTTGAGGAACAATCAAAATTTTCGCAAGTCTGATACTCGAAACCAATAACTACAAAGGCCTAGGGGAAAAATACACATACCTTTGTAATCGGGCGAGTTTCTACTTTCAGATGCAACAGGAATTTCTCGAGTTCGTCAATCCTTTCGCGAGATATGGGAGTTTGAAGTTAAGGAATGGTTGAGGAACCATCAAAATTTTCGCAGGTCTAATACTCGAAACCAATACCTACAAAGACCTAGGGAAAAATACACATACCTTTGTAGTCGGGCGAGTTTCTACTTTCAGATGCAACCGGAATTTTTCGAGTTCGTCTATCCGTTCGAGAGATATGGCAGCTTGAAGTTACGGAATGGTTGAGGAACAATCAAAATTTTCGCAAGTCTGATACTCGAAACCAATAACTACAAAGGCCTAGGGGAAAAATACACATACCTTTGTAATCGGGCGAGTTTCTACTTTCAGATGCAACCGGAATTTTTCGAGTTCGTCTATCCGTTCGAGAGATATGGGAGTTTGAAGTTAAGGAATGGTTGAGAAGCAATCAAAATTTCCCAAGTCTGATACCCCAAACCAATAACTACAAAGGCCTAGGGGAAAAATACACATACCTTTGTAATCGGGCGAGATTCTACTTTCAGATGCAACAGGAATTTCTCGAGTTCGTCAATCCGTTCGCGAGATATGAGAGTTTGAAGTTAAGGTATGGTTGAGAAACCATCAAAATTTTCGCAATTCTGATGCTAGAAACGAAAAACTGGAATGGCCTAGGGGAAAAGTACACACACCATAGTAATCGGGCGAGTTTCTACTTTCAGACGCAACAGGAATTTCTCGGGTTCGTCAATCCGTTCGCGAGATATGGGAGTTTGAAGTTACGGAATGGTTGAGAAACAATCAAAATTTTCGCAAGCCTGATACTCGAAACCAATAACTACAAAGGCCTAGGGGAAAAATACACATACCTTTGTAGTCGGGCGAGTTTCTACTTTCAGATGCAACCGGAATTTTTCGAGTTCGTCAATCCGTTCGCGAGATATGAGAGTTTGAAGTTAAGGTATGGTTGAGAAACCATCAAAATTTTCGCAATTCTGATGCTAGAAACGAAAAACTGGAATGGCCTTGGGGAAAAATGCACATACCTTTGTAATCGGGCGAGTTTCTACTTTCAGATGCAACCTGAATTTTTCGAGTTCGTCTATCCGTTCGGGAGATATGGGAGTTTGAAGTTAAGGAATGGTTGAGAAGCAATCAAAATTTTCGCAAGTGTGATACTCGAAACCAATAACTACAAAGGCCTAGGGGAAAAATACACATACCTTTGTAATCGGGCGAGTTTCTACTTTCAGATGCAACAGGAATTTCTCGAGTTCGTCAATCCGTTCGCGACATATGAGAGTTTGAAGTTAAGGAATGGTTGAGAAACAATCAAAATTTTCGCAAGTCTGATACTCGAAACAAATAACTACATTGGCCTAGGGGAAAAACACACATAGCGTTGTAATCGGGAGAGTTTCTATTTTCAGATGCAACAGGAATTTCTCGAGTTCGTCAATCCTATCGCGAGATATGGGAGTTTGAAGTTAAGAAATGGTTGAAGGACCATCAAAATTTTCGCAAGTCTGATACTCGAAAACAATAACTGGAATGGCCTAGGGGAAAAGTACACATACCTTTGTAATCGGGCGAGTTTCTGCTGTCAGATGCAACAGGAATTTCTCGAGTTCGTCAATCCGTTCGCGAAATAGGGGAGTTTGAAGTTACGGAATGATTGAGAAACCATCAAAATTTTAGTAAGTCTGATACACGAAACCAATAACTACTATGTCCTAGGGCAAAAATACACATACCATGGTAATCGGGCGAGTTTCTGCTTTCAGATGCAACAGGAATTTCTCGAGTTCGTCAATCCTTTCGCGAGATATGGGAGTTTGAAGTTAAGGAATGGTTGAGGAACCATCAAAATTTTCGCAAGTCTGACACTCGAAACCAATAACTGGAATGGCCTAGGGGAAAAGTACACATACCTTTGTAATCGGGCGAGTTTCTACTTTCAGATGCAACAGGAATTTCACGAGTTCGTAAATCCTTTCGCGAGATATGGGAGTTTGAAGTTAAGGAATGGTTGAGGAACCATCAAAATTTTCGCAAGTCTGATACTCGAAACAAATAACTACAATGGCCTAGGGGAAAAATACACATACCTTTGTAGTCGGGCGAGTTTCTACTTTCAGATGCAACAGGAATTTCACGAGTTCGTAAATCCTTTCGCGAGATATGGGAGTTTGAAGTTAAGGAATGGTTGAGGAACCATCAAAATTTTCGCAAGTCTGATACTCGAAACAAATAACTACAATGGCCTAGGGGAAAAATACACATACCTTTGTAGTCGGGCGAGTTTCTACTTTCAGATGCAACCGGAATTTTTCGAGTTCGTCTATCCGTTCGAGAGATATGGGAGTTTGAAGTTAAGGAATGGTTGAGAAACAATCAAAATTTTCGCAAGCCTGATACTCGAAACCAATAACTACAAAGGCCTAGGGGAAAAATACACATACCTTTGTAATCGGGCGAGTTTCTACTTTCAGATGCAACAGGAATTTCTCGAGTTCGTCAATCCGTTCGTGACATATGAGAGTTTGAAGTTAAGGAATGGTTGAGAAACAATCAAAATTTTCGCAAGTCTGAAACTCGAAACCAATAACTACAAAGGCCTAGGGGAAAAATACACATACCTTTGTAGTCGGGCGAGTTTCTACTTTCAGATGCAACCGGAATTTTTCGAGTTCGTCAATCCGTTCGCGAGATATGAGAGTTTGAAGTTAAGGTATGGTTGAGAAACCATCAAAATTTTCGCAATTCTGATGCTAGAAACGAAAAACTGGAATGGCTTAGGGGAAAAGTACACACTCCATAGTAATCGGGCGAGTTTCTACCTTCAGACGCAACAGGAATTTCTCGAGTTCGTCAATCCGTTCGCGAGATATGGGAGTTTGAAGTTACGGAGTGGTTGAGAAACCATCAAAATTTTAGTAAGTCTGATACACGAAACCAATAACTACTATGTCCTAGGGCAAAAATACACATACCATGGTAATCGGGCGAGTTTTTGCTTTCAGATGCAACAGGAATTTCTCGAGTTCGTCAATCCTTTCGCGAGATATGGGAGTTTGAAGTTAAGGTATGCTTGAGAAACCATCAAATTTTCGCAAGTCTGAAACTCGAAACCAATAACTACAAAGGCCTAGGGGAAAAATACACATACCTTTGTAGTCGGGCGAGTTTCTACTTTCAGATGCAACCGGAATTTTTCGAGTTCGTCTATCCGTTCGAGAGATATGGGAGTTTGAAGTTAAGGAATGGTTGAGAAACAATCAAAATTTTCGCAAGCCTGATACTCGAAACCAATAACTACAAAGGCCTAGGGGAAAAATACACATACCTTTGTAGTCGGGCGAGTTTCTACTTTCAGATGCAACAGGAATTTCTCGAGTTCGTCAATCCGTTCGCGACATATGAGAGTTTGAAGTTAAGGAATGGTTGAGAAACAATCAAAATTTTCGCAAGTCTGATACTCGAAACAAATAACTACATTGGCCTAGGGGAAAAACACACATAGCGTTGTAATCGGGAGAGTTTCTACTTTCAGATGCAACAGGAATTTCTCGAGTTCGTCAATCCTATCGCGAGATATGGGAGTTTGAAGTTAAGAAATGGTTGAAGGACCATCAAAATTTTCGCAAGTCTGATACTCGAAAACAATAACTGGAATGGCCTAGGGGAAAAGTACACATACCTTTGTAATCGGGCGAGTTTCTGCTGTCAGATGCAACAGGAATTTCTCGAGTTCGTCAATCCGTTCGCGAAATAGGGGAGTTTGAAGTTACGGAATGATTGAGAAACCATCAAAATTTTAGTAAGTCTGATACACGAAACCAATAACTACTATGTCCTAGGGCAAAAATACACATACCATGGTAATCGGGCGAGTTTCTGCTTTCAGATGCAACAGGAATTTCTCGAGTTCGTCAATCCTTTCGCGAGATATGGGAGTTTGAAGTTAAGGAATGGTTGAGGAACCATCAAAATTTTCGCAAGTCTGACACTCGAAACCAATAACTGGAATGGCCTAGGGGAAAAGTACACATACCTTTGTAATCGGGCGAGTTTCTACTTTCAGATGCAACAGGAATTTCACGAGTTCGTAAATCCTTTCGCGAGATATGGGAGTTTGAAGTTAAGGAATGGTTGAGGAACCATCAAAATTTTCGCAAGTCTGATACTCGAAACAAATAACTACAATGGCCTAGGGGAAAAATACACATACCTTTGTAGTCGGGCGAGTTTCTACTTTCAGATGCAACAGGAATTTCACGAGTTCGTAAATCCTTTCGCGAGATATGGGAGTTTGAAGTTAAGGAATGGTTGAGGAACCATCAAAATTTTCGCAAGTCTGATACTCGAAACAAATAACTACAATGGCCTAGGGGAAAAATACACATACCTTTGTAGTCGGGCGAGTTTCTACTTTCAGATGCAACCGGAATTTTTCGAGTTCGTCTATCCGTTCGAGAGATATGGGAGTTTGAAGTTAAGGAATGGTTGAGAAACAATCAAAATTTTCGCAAGCCTGATACTCGAAACCAATAACTACAAAGGCCTAGGGGAAAAATACACATACCTTTGTAATCGGGCGAGTTTCTACTTTCAGATGCAACAGGAATTTCTCGAGTTCGTCAATCCGTTCGTGACATATGAGAGTTTGAAGTTAAGGAATGGTTGAGAAACAATCAAAATTTTCGCAAGTCTGAAACTCGAAACCAATAACTACAAAGGCCTAGGGGAAAAATACACATACCTTTGTAGTCGGGCGAGTTTCTACTTTCAGATGCAACCGGAATTTTTCGAGTTCGTCAATCCGTTCGCGAGATATGAGAGTTTGAAGTTAAGGTATGGTTGAGAAACCATCAAAATTTTCGCAATTCTGATGCTAGAAACGAAAAACTGGAATGGCCTAGGGGAAAAGTACACACTCCATAGTAATCGGGCGAGTTTCTACCTTCAGACGCAACAGGAATTTCTCGAGTTCGTCAATCCGTTCGCGAGATATGGGAGTTTGAAGTTACGGAGTGGTTGAGAAACCATCAAAATTTTAGTAAGTCTGATACACGAAACCAATAACTACTATGTCCTAGGGCAAAAATACACATACCATGGTAATCGGGCGAGTTTTTGCTTTCAGATGCAACAGGAATTTCTCGAGTTCGTCAATCCTTTCGCGAGATATGGGAGTTTGAAGTTAAGGTATGCTTGAGAAACCATCAAATTTTCGCAAGTCTGAAACTCGAAACCAATAACTACAAAGGCCTAGGGGAAAAATACACATACCTTTGTAGTCGGGCGAGTTTCTACTTTCAGATGCAACCGGAATTTTTCGAGTTCGTCTATCCGTTCGAGAGATATGGGAGTTTGAAGTTAAGGAATGGTTGAGAAACAATCAAAATTTTCGCAAGCCTGATACTCGAAACCAATAACTACAAAGGCCTAGGGGAAAAATACACATACCTTTGTAGTCGGGCGAGTTTCTACTTTCAGATGCAACCGGAATTTTTCGAGTTCGTCAATCCGTTCGCGAGATATGAGAGTTTGAAGTTAAGGTATGGTTGAGAAACCATCAAAATTTTCGCAATTCTGATGCTAGAAACGAAAAACTGGAATGGCCTAGGGGAAAAGTACACACACCATAGTAATCGGGCGAGTTTCTACTTTCAGACGCAACAGGAATTTCTCGAGTTCGTCAATCCGTTCGCGAGATATGGGAGTTTGAAGCTAAGGAATGGTTGAGGAACCATCAAAATTTTCGCAAGTCTGAAACTCGAAACCAATAACTACAAAGGCCTAGGGGAAAAATACACATACCTTTGTAGTCGGGCGAGTTTCTACTTTCAGACGCAACCGGAATTTTTCGAGTTCGTCTATCCGTTCGAGAGATATGGCTGCTTGAAGTTACGGAATGGTTGAGAAACAATCAAAATTTTCGCAAGTCTGATACTCGAAACCAATAACTACAAAGGCCTAGGGGAAAAATGCACATACCTTTGTAATCGGGCGAGTTTCTACTTTCAGATGCAACCTGAATTTTTCGAGTTCGTCTATCCGTCAGAGAGATATGGGAGTTTGAAGTTAAGGAATGGTTGAGAAGCAATCAAAATTTTCGCAAGTGTGATACTCGAAACCAATAACTATAAAGGCCTAGGGGAAAAATACACATACCTTTGTAATCGGGCGAGTTTCTACTTTCAGATGCAACAGGAATTTCTCGAGTTCGTCAATCCGTTCGCGATATATGAGAGTTTGAAGTTAAGGTATGGTTGAGAAACCATCAAAATTTTCGCAATTCTGATGCTAAAAACGAAAAACTGGAATGGCCTAGGGGAAAAGTACACACACCATAGTAATCGGGCGCGTTTCTACTTTCAGACGCAACGGGAATTTCTCGAGTTCGTCAATCCTTTCGCGAGATATGGGAGTTTGAAGTTAAGGAATGGTTGAGGAACCATCAAAATTTTCGCAAGTCTGAAACTCGAAACCAATAACTACAAAGGCCTAGGGGAAAAATACACATACCTTTGTAATCGGGAGAGTTTCTACTTTCAGATGCAACCGGATTTTTCGTGTTCGTCTATCCGTTCGAGAGATATGGGAGTTTGAAGTTAAGGAATGGTTGAGAAACAATCAAAATTTTCGCAAGTCTGATACTCGAAACCAATAACAACAAAGGCCTAGGGGAAAAATACACATACCTTTGTAATCGGGCGAGTTTCTACTTTCAGATGCAACAGGAATTTCTCGAGTTCGTCAATCCGTTCGCGAGATATGAGAGTTTGAAGTTAAGGTATGGTTGAGAAACCATCAAAATTTTCGCAATTCTGATGCTAGAAACGAAAAACTGGAATGGCCTAGGGGAAAAGTACACACACCATAGTAATCGGGCGAGTTTCTACTTTCAGATGCAACCGGAATTTTTCGAGTTCGTCTATCCGTTCGAGAGATATGGGAGTTTGAAGTTAAGGAATGGTTGAGAAACAATCAAAATTTTCGCAAGTCTGATACTCGAAACCAATAACAACAAAGGCCTAGGGGAAAAATACACATACCTTTGTAATCGGGCGAGTTTCTACTTTCAGATGCAACAGGAATTTCTCGAGTTCGTCAATCCTTTCGCGAGATATGGGAGTTTGAAGTTAAGGAATGGTTGAGAAACAATCAAAATTTTCGCAAGTCTGATACTCGAAACGAAAAACTGGAATGGCCTAGGGGAAAAGTACACACACCATAGTATTCGGGCAAGTTTCTACTTTCAGACGCAACAGGAATTTCTCGAGTTCGTCAATCCGTTCGCGAGATATGGGAGTTTGAAGTTACGGAATGGTTGAGAAACCATCAAAATTTTAGTAAGTCTGATACACGAAAACAATAACTACTATGTCCTAGGGCAAAAATACACATACCATGGTAATCGGGCGAGTTTCTGCTTTCAGATGCAACAGGAATTTCTCGAGTTCGTCAATCCTTTCGCGAGATATGGGAGTTTGAAGTTAAGGTATGGTTGAGAAACCATCAAAATTTCGCAAGTCTGATACTCGAAACCAATAATTACTATGGCCTAGGGCAAAAATACACATACCTTTGTAGTCGGGCGAGTTTCTACTTTCAGATGCAACCGGAATTTTTCGATTTCGTCTATCCGTTCGAGAGATATGGCAGCTTGAAGTTACGGAATGGTTGAGAAACAATCAAAATTTTCGCCAGTCTGATACTCGAAACCAATAACTACAAAGGCCTAGGGGAAAAATACACATACCTTTGTAATCGGGCGAGTTTCTACTTTCAGATGCAACAGGAATTTCTCGAGTTCGTCAATCCGTTCGCGAGATATGAGAGTTTGAAGTTAAGGTGTGGTTGAGAAACCATCAAAATTTTCGCAATTCTGATGCTAGAAACGAAAAACTGGAATGGCCTAGGGGAAAAGTACACACACCATAGTAATCGGGCGAGTTTCTACTTTCAGACGCAACAGGAATTTCTCGAGTTCGTCTATCCGTTCGCGAGATATGGGAGTTTGAAGTTACGGAATGGTTGAGAAACCATCAAAATTTTAGTAAGTCTGATACACGAAACCAATAACTACTATGTCCTAGGGCAAAAATACACATACCATGGTAATCGGGCGAGTTTCTGCTTTCAGACGCAACAGGAATTTCTCGAGTTCGTCAATCCTTTCGCGAGATATGGGAGTTTGAAGTTAAGGTATGGTTGAGAAACCATCAAAATTTCGCAAGTCTGATACTCGAAACCAATAATTACTATGGCCTAGGGCAAAAATACACATACCTTTGTAATCGGGCGAGTTTCTACTTTCAGATGCAACCGGAATTTTTCGAGTTCGTCTATCCGTTCGAGAGATATGGGAGTTTGAAGTTAAGGAATGGTTGAGAAACAATCAAAATTTTCGCAAGTCTGATACTCGAAACAAATAACTACATTGGCCTAGGGGAAAAACACACATAGAGTTGTAATCGGGAGAGTTTCTACTTTCAGATGCAACAGGAATGTCTCGAGTTCGTCAATCCTTTCGCGAGATATGGGAGTTTGAAGTTAAGGAATGGTTGAGGAACCATCAAAATTTTCGTAAGTCTGATACTCGAAACCAATAACTGGAACGGTCTAGGGGAAAAGTACACACACCATTGTAATCAGGCGAGTTTCTACTTTCAGATGCAACAGGAATTTCTCGAGTTCGTCAATCCGTTCGCGAGATATGAGAGTTTGAAGTTAAGGTATGGTTGAGGAACCATCCAGATTTTCGCAATTCTGATGCTAGAAACGAAAAACTGGAATGGCCTAGGGGAAAAGTACAAACACCATAGTAATCGGGCGCGTTTCTACTTTCAGACGCAACAGGAATTTCTCGAATTCGTCAATCCTTTCGCGAGATATGGGAGTTTGAAGTTAAGGAATGGTTGAGGAACCATCAAAATTTTCGCAAGTCTGAAACTCGAAACCAATAACTACAAAGGCCTAGGGGAAAAATACACATACCTTTGTAATCGGGAGAGTTTCTACTTTCAGATGCAACCGGATTTTTCGTGTTCGTCCATCCGTTCGAGAGATATAGGAGTTTGAAGTTAAGGAATGGTTGAGAAACAATCAAAATTTTCGCAAGTCTGATACTCGAAACCAATAACTACAAAGGCCTAGGGAAAAATACACATACCTTTGTAATCGGGCGAGTTTCTACTTTCAGATGCAACCGGAATTTTTCGAGTTCGTCTATCCGTTCGAGAGATATGGGAGTTTGAAGTTAAGGAATGGTTGAGAAACAATCAAAATTTTCGCAAGTCTGATACTCGAAACCAATAACAACAAAGGCCTAGGGGAAAAATACACATACCTTTGTAATCGGGCGAGTTTCTACTTTCAGATGCAACAGGAATTTCTCGAGTTCGTCAATCCGTTCGCGAGATATGAGAGTTCGAAGTTAAGGTATGGTTGAGAAACCATCAAAATTTTCGCAATTCTGATGCTAGAAACGAAAAACTGGAATGGCCTAGGGGAAAAGTACACACACCATAGTAATCGGGCGAGTTTCTACTTTCAGACGCAACAGGAATTTCTCGAGTTCGTCAATCCGTTCGCGAGATATGGGAGTTTGAAGTTAAGGTATGGTTGAGAAACCATCAAAATTTCGCAAGTCTGATACTCGAAACCAATAACTACTATGTCCTAGGGCAAAAATATACATACCATGGTAATCGGGCGAGTTTCTGCTTTCAGATGCAACAGGAATTTCTCGAGTTCGTCAATCCTTTCGCGAGATATGGGAGTTTGAAGTTAAGGAATGGTTGAGGAACCATCAAAATTTTCGCAAGTCTGATACTCGAAACCAATACCTACAAAGGCCTAGGGAAAAATACACATACCTTTGTAATCGGGCGAGTTTCTACTTTAAGATGCAACAGGAATTTCTCGAGTTCGTCAATCCGTTCGCGAGATATGGGAGTTTGAAGTTAAGGAATGGTTGAGGAACCATCAAAATTTTCGCAAGTCTGATACTCGAAATCAATAACTACAAAGGCCTAGGGGAAAAATACACATACCTTTGTAATCGGGCGAGTTTCTACTTTAAGATGCAACAGGAATTTATCGAGTTCGTCAATCCGTTCGCGAGATATGAGAGTTTGAAGTTAAGGTATGGTTGAGAAACCATCAAAATTTTCGCAATTCTGATGCTAGAAACGAAAAACTGGAACGGCCTAGGGGAAAAGTACACACACCATAGTAATCGGGCGAGGTTCTACTTTCAGACGCAACAGGCATTTCTCGAGTTCGTCAATCCGTTCGCGAGATATGGCAGCTTGAAGTTACGGAATGGTTGAGAAACAATCAAAATTTTCGCAAGTCTGATACTCGAAACCAATAACTACAAAGGCCTAGGGCAAAAATACACATACCTTTGTAATCGGGCGAGTTTCTACTTTCAGATGCAACCGGAATTTTTCGAGTTCGTCAATCCGTTCGCGAGATATGAGAGTTTGAAGTTAAGGTATGGTTGAGAAACCATCAAAATTTTCGCAATTCTGATGCTAGAAACGAAAAACTGGAATGGCCTAGGGGAAAAGTACACACACCATAGTAATCGGGCGAGTTTCTACTTTCAGACGCAACAGGAATTTCTCGAGTTCGTCAATCCGTTCGCGAGATATGGGAGTTTGAAGTTACGGAATGGTTGAGAAACCATCAAAATTTTAGTAAGTCTGATACTCGAAACCAATACCTACAAAGGCCTAGGGAAAAATACACATACCTTTGTAGTCGGGCGAGTTTCTACTTTCAGATGCAACCGGAATTTTTCGAGTTCGTCTATCCGTTCGAGAGATATGGCAGCTTGAAGTTACGGAATGGTTGAGGAACAATCAAAATTTTCGCAATTCTGATACTCGAAACCAATAACTACAAAGGCCTAGGGGAAAAATACACATACCTTTGTAATCGGGCGAGTTTCTACTTTCAGATGCAACCGGAATTTTCGAGTTCGTCTATCCGTTCGAGAGATATGGGAGTTTGAAGTTTAGGAATGGTTGAGAAGCAATCAAAATTTTCGCAAGTCTGATACTCGAAACCAATAACTACAAAGGCCTAGGGGAAAAGTACACATACCTTTGTAATCGGGCGAGTTTCTACTTTAAGATGCAACAGGAATTTCTCGAGTTCGTCAATCCGTTCGCGAGATATGAGAGTTTGAAGTTAAGGTATGGTTGAGAAACCATCAAAATTTTCGCAATTCTGATGCTAGAAACGAAAAAATGGAATGGCCTAGGGGAGAAGTACACAAACCATAGTAATCGGTCGAGTTTCTACTTTCAGACGCAACAGGAATTTCTCGAGTTCGTCAATCCGTTCGCGAGATATGGCAGCTTGAAGTTACGGAATGGTTGAGAAACAATCAAAATTTTCGCAAGTCTGATACTCGAAACCAATAACTACAAAGGCCTAGGGCAAAAATACACATACCTTTGTAATCGGGCGAGTTTCTACTTTCAGATGCAACCGGAATTTTTCGAGTTCGTCAATCCGTTCGCGAGATATGAGAGTTTGAAGTTATGGTATGGTTGAGAAACCATCAAAATTTTCGCAATTCTGATGCTAGAAACGAAAAACTGGAATGGCCTAGGGGAAAAGTACACACACCATAGTAATCGGGCGAGTTTCTACTTTCAGACGCAACAGGAATTTCTCGAGTTCGTCAATCTGTTCGCGACATATGGGAGTTTGAATTTACGGACTGGTTGAGAAACCATCAAAATTTTAGTAAGTCTGATACACGAAACCAATAACTACTATGTCCTAGGGCAAAAATACACATACCATGGTAATCGGGCGAGTTTCTGCTTTCGGATGCAACAGGAATTTCTCGAGTTCGTCAATCCTTTCGCGAGATATGGGAGTTTGAAGTTAAGGTATGGTTGAGAAACCATCAAAATTTTCGCAAGTCTGATACTCGAAACCAATAACTACAAAGGCCTAGGGCAAAAATACACATACCTTTGTAATCGGGCGAGTTTCTACTTTCAGATGCAACCGGAATTTTTCGAGTTCGTCGATCCGTTCGCGAGATATGAGAGTTTGAAGTTATGGTATGGTTGAGAAACCATCAAAATTTTCGCAATTCTGATGCTAGAAACGAAAAACTGGAATGGCCTAGGGGAAAAGTACACACACCATAGTAATCGGGCGAGTTTCTACTTTCAGACGCAACAGGAATTTCTCGAGTTCGTCAATCCGTTCGCGAGATATGGCAGCTTGAAGTTACGGAATGGTTGAGAAACAATCAAAATTTTCGCAAGTCTGATACTCGAAACCAATAACTACAAAAGCCTACGGCAAAAATACACATACCTTTGTATTCGGGCGAGTTTCTACTTTCAGATGCAACCGGAATTTTTCGAGTTCGTCAATCCGGTCGCGAGATATGAGAGTTTGAAGTTAAGGTATGGTTGAGAAACCATCAAAATTTTCGCAATTCTGATGCTAGAAACGAAAAACTGGAATGGCCTAGGGGAAAAGTACACACACCATAGTAATCGGGCGAGTTTCTACTTTCAGACGCAGCAGGAATTTCTCGAGTTCGTCAATCCGTTCGCGAGATATGGGAGTTTGAAGTTAAGGTATGGTTGAGAAACCATCAAAATTTCGCAAGTCTGATACTCGAAACCAATAACTACTATGGCCTAGGGCAAGAATACACATACCGTTGTAATCGGGCGAGTTTCTGCTGTCAGATGCAACAGGAATTTCTCGAGTTCGTCAATCCGTTCGCGAAATATGGGAGTTTGAAGTTACGGAATGGTTGAGAAACCATCAAAATTTTAGTAAGTCTGGTACACGAAACCAATAACTACTATGTCCTAGGGCAAAAATACACATACCATGGTAATCGGGCGAGTTTCTGCTTTCAGATGCAACAGGAATTTCTCGAGTTCGTCAATCCTTTCGCGAGATATGGGAGTTTGAAGTTAAGGAATGGTTGAGGAACCATCAAAATTTTCGCAAGTCTAATACTCGAATCCAATACCTACAAAGACCTAGGGAAAAATACACATATACCTTTGTAGTCGGGCGAGTTTCTACTTTCAGATGCAACCGGAATTTTTCGAGTTCGTCAATCCGTTCGCGAGATATGAGAGTTTGAAGTTAAGGTATGGTTGAGAAACCATCAAAATTTTCGCAATTCTGATGCTAGAAACGAAAAACTGGAATGGCCTAGGGGAGAAGTACACACACCATAGTAATCGGGCGAGTTTCTACTTTCAGACGCAACAGGAATTTCTCGAGTTCGTCAATCCGTTCGCGAGATATGGGAGTTTGAAGTTACGGAATGGTTGAGAAACAATCAAAATTTTCGCAAGCCTGATACTCGAAACCAATAACTACAAAGGCCTAGGGGAAAAATACACATACCTTTGTAGTCGGGCGAGTTTCTACTTTCAGATGCAACCGGAATTTTTCGAGTTCGTCAATCCGTTCGCGAGATATGAGAGTTTGAAGTTAAGGTATGGTTGAGAAACCATCAAAATTTTCGCAATTCTGATGCTAGAAACGAAAAACTGGAATGGCCTTGGGGAAAAATGCACATACCTTTGTAATCGGGCGAGTTTCTACTTTCAGATGCAACCTGAATTTTTCGAGTTCGTCTATCCGTTCGAGAGATATGGGAGTTTGAAGTTAAGGAATGGTTGAGAAGCAATCAAAATTTTCGCAGGTGTGATACTCGAAACCAATAACTACAAAGGCCTAGGGGAAAAATACACATACCTTTGTAATCGGGCGAGTTTCTACTTTCAGATGCAACAGGAATTTCTCGAGTTCGTCTATCCGTTCGAGAGATATGGGAGTTTGAAGTTAAGGAATGGTTGAGAAGCAATCAAAATTTTCGCAAGTGTGATACTCGAAACCAATAACTACAAAGGCCTAGGGGAAAAATACACATACCTTTGTAATCGGGCGAGTTTCTACTTTCAGATGCAACAGGAATTTCTCGAGTTCGTCAATCCGTTCGCGACATATGAGAGTTTGAAGTTAAGGAATGGTTGAGAAACAATCAAAATTTTCGCAAGTCTGATACTCGAAACAAATAACTACATTGGCCTAGGGGAAAAACACACATAGCGTTGTAATCGGGAGAGTTTCTACTTTCAGATGCAACAGGAATTTCTCGAGTTCGTCAATCCTATCGCGAGATATGGGAGTTTGAAGTTAAGAAATGGTTGAAGGACCATCAAAATTTTCGCAAGTCTGATACTCGAAAACAATAACTGGAATGGCCTAGGGGAAAAGTACACATACCTTTGTAATCGGGCGAGTTTCTGCTGTCAGATGCAACAGGAATTTCTCGAGTTCGTCAATCCGTTCGCGAAATAGGGGAGTTTGAAGTTACGGAATGATTGAGAAACCATCAAAATTTTAGTAAGTCTGATACACGAAACCAATAACTACTATGTCCTAGGGCAAAAATACACATACCATGGTAATCGGGCGAGTTTCTGCTTTCAGATGCAACAGGAATTTCTCGAGTTCGTCAATCCTTTCGCGAGATATGGGAGTTTGAAGTTAAGGAATGGTTGAGGAACCATCAAAATTTTCGCAAGTCTGACACTCGAAACCAATAACTGGAATGGCCTAGGGGAAAAGTACACATACCTTTGTAATCGGGCGAGTTTCTACTTTCAGATGCAACCGGAATTTTTCGAGTTCGTCTATCCGTTCGAGAGATATGGCAGCTTGAAGTTACGGAATGGTTGAGGAACAATCAAAATTTTCGCAAGTCTGATACTCAAAACCAATAACTACAAAGGCCTAGGGGAAAAATACACATACCTTTGTAATCGGGCGAGTTTCTACTTTCAGATGCAACCGGAATTTTTCGAGTTCGTCTATCCGTTCGAGAGATATGGTCGTTTGAAGTTAAGGAATGGTTGAGAAACAATCAAAATTTTCGCAAGTCTGATACTCGAAACAAATAACTACAATTGCCTAGGGGAAAAATACACATAGCGTTGTAATCGGGAGAGTTTCTACTTTCAGATGCAACAGGAATTTCTCGAGTTCGTCAATCCTTTTGCGAGATATGGGAGTTTGAAGTTAAGGAATGGTTGAGGAACCATCAAAATTTTCGCAAGTCTGATACTCGAAACCAATAACTGGAATGGCCTAGGGGAAAAGTACACATACCTTTGTAATCGGGCGAGTTTCTGCTTTCAGATGCAACAGGAATTTCTCGAGTTCGTCAATCGTTTCGCGAGATATGGGAGTTTGAAGTTAAGGAATGGTTGAGGAACCATCAAAATTTTCGCAAGTCTGAAACTCGAAACCAATAACTACAAAGGCCTAGGGGAAAAATACACATACCTTTGTAGTCGGGCGAGTTTCTACTTTCAGATGCAACCGGAATTTCTCGAGTTCGTCAATCCTTTCGCGAGATATGGGAGTTTGAAGTTAAGGAATGGTTGAGGAACCATCAAAATTTTCGCAAGTCTGATACTCGAAACCAATAACTACTATGGCCTAGGGCAAAAATACACATACCGTTGTAATCGGGCGAGTTTCTGCTCTCAGATGCAACAGGAATTTCTCGAGTTCGTCAATCCGTGCGCGAAATATGGGAGTTTGAAGTTACGGAATGGTTGAGAAACCATCAAAATTTTAGTAAGTCTGATACACGAAACCAATAACTACTATGTCCTAGGGCAAAAATACACATACCATGGTAATCGGGCGAGTTTCTGCTTTCAGATGCAACAGGAATTTCTCGAGTTCGTCAATCCTTTCGCGAGATATGGGAGGTTGAAGTTAAGGAATGGTTGAGGAACCATCAAAATTTTCGCAAGTCTGATACTCGAAACCAATAACTGGAATGGCCTAGGGGAAAAGTACACATACCTTTGTAATCGGACGAGTTTCTACTTTCAGATGCAACAGGAATTTCTCGAATTCGTCAATCCTTTCGCGAGATATGGGAGTTTGAAGTTAAGGAATGGTTGAGGAACCATCAAAATTTTCGCCAGTCTGAAACTCGAAACCAATAACTACAAAGGCCTAGGGGAAAAATACACATACCTTTGTAATGGCGCGAGTTTCTACTTTCAGATGCAACAGGAATTTTTCGAGTTCGTCTACCCGTTCGAGAGATATGGGAGTTTGAAGTTAAGGAATGGTTGAGAAACAATCAAAATTTTCGCAAGTCTGATACTCGAAACCAGTAACTATAAAGGCCTAGGGGAAAAATACACATACCTTTGTAATCGGGCGAGCTTCTACTTTCAGATGCAACAGGAATTTCTCGAGTTCGTCAATCCTTTCGCGAGATATGGGAGTTTGGAGTTAAGGAATGGTTGAGGAACCATCAAAATTTTCGCAAGTCTGAAACTCGAAACCAATAACTACAAAGGCCTAGGGGAAAAATACACATACCTTTGTAATCGAGCGAGTTTCTACTTTCAGATGCAACAGGAATTTTTCGAGTTCGTCTATCCGTTCGAGAGATATGGGAGTTTGAAGTTAAGGAATGGTTGAGAAACAATCAAAATTTTCGCAAGTCTGATACTCGAAA
Organism: Ptiloglossa arizonensis; assembly: GCF_051014685.1. Taxonomy (NCBI): domain Eukaryota; kingdom Metazoa; phylum Arthropoda; class Insecta; order Hymenoptera; family Colletidae; genus Ptiloglossa; species Ptiloglossa arizonensis. The sequence goes on along the minus strand of NW_027478765.1, from coordinate 77,655 downwards.
CCAATAACTACTATGGCCTAGGGCAAAAATACACATACCGTTGTAATCGGGCGAGTTTCTGCTCTCAGATGCAACAGGAATTTCTCGAGTTCGTCAATCCGTGCGCGAAATATGGGAGTTTGAAGTTACGGAATGGTTGGAAACCATCAAAATTTTAGTAAGTCTGATACACGAAACCAATAACTACTATGTCCTAGGGCAAAAATACACATACCATGGTAATCGGGCGAGTTTCTGCTTTCAGATGCAACAGGAATTTCTCGAGTTCGTCAATCCTTTCGCGAGATATGGGAGGTTGAAGTTAAGGAATGGTTGAGGAACCATCAAAATTTTCGCAAGTCTGATACTCGAAACCAATAACTGGAATGGCCTAGGGGAAAAGTACACATACCTTTGTAATCGGACGAGTTTCTACTTTCAGATGCAACAGGAATTTCTAGAATTCGTCAATCCTTTCGCGAGATATGGGAGTTTGAAGTTAAGGAATGGTTGAGGAACCATCAAAATTTTCGCCAGTCTGAAACTCGAAACCAATAACTACAAAGGCCTAGGGGAAAAATACACATACCTTTGTAGTCGGGCGAGTTTCTACTTTCAGATGCAACCGGAATTTTTCGAGTTCGTCTATCCGTTCGAGAGATATAGAAGTTTGAAGTTAAGGAATGGTTGAGAAACAATCAAAATTTTCTCAAGTCTGATACTCGAAACCAGTAACTATAAAGGCCTAGGGGAAAAATACACATACCTTTGTAATCGGGCGAGCTTCTACTTTCAGATGCAACAGGAATTTCTCGAGTTCGTCAATCCTTTCGCGAGATATGGGAGTTTGGAGTTAAGGAATGGTTGAGGAACCATCAAAATTTTCGCAAGTCTGAAACTCGAAACCAATAACTACAAAGGCCTAGGGGAAAAATACACATACCTTTGTAATCGAGCGAGTTTCTACTTTCAGATGCAACAGGAATTTTTCGAGTTCGTCTATCCGTTCGAGAGATATGGGAGTTTGAAGTTAAGGAATGGTTGAGAAACAATCAAAATTTTCGCAAGTCTGATACACGAAACCAATAACTACTATGTCCTAGGGCAAAAATACACATACCATGGTAATCGGGCGAGTTTCTGCTTTCAGATGCAACAGGAATTTCTCGAGTTCGTCAATCCTTTCGCGAGATATGGGAGGTTGAAGTTAAGGAATGGTTGAGGAACCATCAAAATTTTCGCAAGTCTGATACTCGAAACCAATAACTGGAATGGCCTAGGGGAAAAGTACACATACCTTTGTAATCGGACGAGTTTCTACTTTCAGATGCAACAGGAATTTCTAGAATTCGTCAATCCTTTCGCGAGATATGGGAGTTTGAAGTTAAGGAATGGTTGAGGAACCATCAAAATTTTCGCCAGTCTGAAACTCGAAACCAATAACTACAAAGGCCTAGGGGAAAAATACACATACCTTTGTAGTCGGGCGAGTTTCTACTTTCAGATGCAACCGGAATTTTTCGAGTTCGTCTATCCGTTCGAGAGATATAGAAGTTTGAAGTTAAGGAATGGTTGAGAAACAATCAAAATTTTCTCAAGTCTGATACTCGAAACCAATAACTACAAGGGCCTAGGGGAAAATACACATACCTTTGTAATCGGGCGAGTTTCTACTTTCAGATGCAAACGGAATTTTTCGAGTTCGTCTATCCGTTCGAGAGATATGGGAGTTTGAAGTTAAAGAATGGTTGAGAAACAATCAAAATTTTCGCAAGTCTGAAACTCGAAACCAATAACTACAAAGGGCTAGGGGAAAAATACACATACCTTTGTAGTCGGGCGAGTTTCTACTTTCAGTTGCAACCGGAATTTTTCGAGTTCGTCTATCCGTTCGAGAGATATAGAAGTTTGAAGTTAAGGAATGGTTGAGAAACAATAAAAATTTTCGCAAGTCTGATACACGAAACCAATAACTACAATGTCCTAGGGCAAAAATACACATACCATGGTAATCGGGCGAGTTTCTGCTTTCAGATGCAACAGGAATTTCTCGAGTTCGTCAATCCTTTCGCGAGATATGGGAGGTTGAAGTTAAGGAATGGTTGAGAAACCATCAAAATTTTCGCAAGTCTGATACTCGAAACCAATAACTTCTATTGCCTAGGGCAAAAATACACATACCGTTGTATTCGGGCGAGTTTCTACTTTCAGATGCAACTGGAATTTCTCGAGTTTGTCAATCCGTTCGCGAGATATGGGAGTTTGAAGTTAAGGAATGGTTGAGAAACCGTCAAAATTTTCGCAAGTCTGATACTCGAAACCAATAACTACAATTGCCTAGGGCAAAAATACACATACCTTTGTAATCGGGCGAGTTTCTGCTTTCAGATGCAACAGGAATTTCTCGAGTTCGTCAATCCGTTCGCGAAATATGGGAATTTGAAGTTAAGGAATGGTTGAGAAACCATCAAAATTTTCGCAAGTCTGATACTCGAAACCAATAACTGCTATGTCCTAGGGCAAAAATACACACACCATTGTAATCGGGCGAGTTTCTACCTTCAGATGCAAAAGGAATTTCTCGAGTTCGTCAATCCGTTCGCGAGATATGGGAGTTTGAAGTTAAGGAATGGTTGAGAAACCATCAAAATTTTCGCAAGTCTGATACTCGAAACCAATAAGTACTATTGCCGATGGGAAAAATGCATATACCGTTGTAATCGGGCGAGTTTCTACTTTCAGATGCAAGAGGAATTTCTCGAGTTCGTCAATCCGTTCGCGAGATATGGGAGTTTGAAGTTAAGGAATGGTTGAGGAACCATCAAAATTTTCGCTTGTCTGATACTCGAAACCAATAACTGGAATGGCCTAGGGGAAAAGTACACACCCCATTGTAATCGGGCGGGTTTCTACTTTCAGATGCAACCGGAATTTCTCGAGTTCGTCAATCCGTTCGCGAGATATGGGAATTTGAAGTTAAGGAATGGTTGAGAAACCATCAAAATTTTCGCAAGTCTGATACTCGAAACCAATAACTGCTATGGCCTAGGGCAAAAATACACATAGCATTGTAATCGGGCAAGATTATGCTTTCAGATGCAACTGCAATTTCTCGAGTTGGTAATCCGTTTGCGAGATATGGGAGTTTGAAGTTAAGGAATGGTTGAGAAATCATCAAAATTTTTGCAAGTCTGATACTCGAAACCAATAACTACTATTGCCTAGGGCAAAAATACACATACCGTTGTAATCGGGCGTTCTTCTACCATCAGAAGCAACAGGAATTTCTCGAGTTCGTCAATCCGTTCGTGAGATATGGGGGTTTGAAGTTAAGGAATGGTTAAGGAACCATCAAAATTTTCGCAAGTCTGATACTCGAAACCAATAACTACTGTCGTCTAGGGCAAAAATACACATACCATAGTAATCGGGCGAGTTTCTACTTTCAGACGCAACAGGAATTTCTCGAGTTCGTCAATCCGTTCGCGAGATATGGGAGTTTAAAGTTAAGGTATGGTTGAGAAACCATCAAAATTTCGCAAGTCTGATACTCGAAACCAATAACTTCTATTGCCTAGGGCAAAGATACACATACCGTTGTATTCGGGCGAGTTTCTGCTTTCAGATGCAACAGGAATTTCTCGAGTTCGTCAATCCGTTCGCGAAATATGGGAGTTTGAATTTACGGAATGGTTGAGAAACCCTCAAAGTTTTAGTAAGTCTGATACTCGAAACCAATAACTACCATGTCCTAGGGCAAAAATACACACACCATTGTAATCGGGCGAGTTTCTACTTTCAGATGCAAAAGGAATTTCTCGAGTTCGTCAATCCGTTCGCGAGATATGGGAGTTTGAAGTTAAGGAATGGTTGAGAAACCGTCAAAATTTTCGCAAGTCTGATACTCGAAACCAATAACTACAATTGCCTAGGGCAAAAATACACATACCCTTGTAATCGGGCGAGTTTCTGCTTTCAGATGCAACAGGAATTTCTCGAGTTCGTCAATCCGTTCGCGAAATATGGGAGTTTGAAGTTACGGAATGGTTGAGAAACCATCAAAATTTTAGTAAGTCTGGTACTCGAAACCAATAACTACTATGTCCTAGGGCAAAAATACACACACCATTGTAATCGGGCGAGTTTCTACCTTCAGATGCAAAAGGAATTTCTCGAGTTCGTCAATCCGTTCGCGAGATATGGGAGTTTGAAGTTAAGGAATGGTTGAGAAACCATCAAAATTTTCGCAAGTCTGATACTCGAAACCAATAAGTACTATTGCCGATGGGAAAAATGCATATACCGTTGTAATCGGGCGAGTTTCTACTTTCAGATGCAAGAGGAATTTCTCGAGTTCGTCAATCCGTTCGCGAGATATGGGAGTTTGAAGTTAAGGAATGGTTGAGGAACCATCAAAATTTTCGCTTGTCTGATACTCGAAACAAATAACTGGAATGGCCTAGGGGAAAAGTACACACCCCATTGTAATCGGGCGAGTTTCTACTTTCAGATGCAACAGGAATTTCTCGAGTTCGTCAATCCTTTCGCGAGATATGGGAGCTTGAAGTTAAGGAATGTTTGAGAAACCATCAAAATTTTCGCAAGTCTGATACTCGAAACCAATAACTTCTATTGCCTAGGGCAAAGATACACATACCGTTGTATTCGGGCGAGTTTCTGCTTTCAGATGCAACAGGAATTTCTCGAGTTCGTCAATCCGTTCGCGAAATATGGGAGTTTGAAGTTACGGAATGGTTGAGAAACCATCAAAGTTTTCGCAAGTCTGATACTCGAAACCAATAACTTCTATTGCCTAGGGCAAAGATACACATACCGTTGTATTCGGGCGAGTTTCTACTTTCAGATGCAAAAGGAATTTCTCGAGTTCGTCAATCCGTTCGCGAGATATGGGAGTTTGAAGTTAAGGAATGGTTGAGAAACCATCAAAATTTTCGCAAGTCTGATACTCGAAACCAATAACTACAAAGGCCTAGGGGAAAAATACACATACCTTTGTAATCGGGCGAGTTTCTACTTTAAGATGCAACAGGAATTTCTCGAGGTCGTCAATCCGTTCGCGAGATGTGAGAGTTTGAAGTTAAGGTATGGTTGAGAAACCATCAAAATTTTCGCAATTCTGATGCTAGAAACGAAAAACTGGAATGGCCTAGGGGAAAAGTACACACACCATAGTAATCGGGCGAGTTTCTACTTTCAGACGCAGCAGGAATTTCTCGAGTTCGTCAATCCGTTCGCGAGATATGGCAGCTTGAAGTTACGGAATGGTTGAGAAACCATCAAAATTTTAGTAAGTCTGATACACGAAACCAGTAACTACTATGTCCTAGGGCAAAAATACACATACTATGGTAATCGGGCGAGTTTCTGCTTTCAGACGCAACAGGAATTTCTCGAGTTCGTCAATCCTTTCGCGAGGTATGGGAGTTTGAAGTTAAGGAATGGTTGAGAAACAATCAAAATATTCGCAAGTCTTATACTCGAAACAAATAACTACAAAGGCCTAGGGGAAAAATACACATACCTTTGTAATCGGGAGAGTTTCTACTTTCAGATGCAACCGGATTTTTCGTGTTCGTCTATCCGTTCGAGAGATATGGGAGCTTGAAGTTAAGGAATGGTTGAGAAACAATCAAAATTTTCGCAAGTCTGATACTCGAAACCAATAACTACAAAGGCCTAGGGAAAAATACACATACCTTTGTAATCGGGCGAGTTTCTACTTTCAGATGCAACCGGAACTTTTCGAGTTCGTCTATCCGTTCGAGAGATATGGGAGTTTGAAGTTAAGGAATGGTTGAGAAACAATCAAAATTTTCGCAAGTCTGATACTCGAAACCAATAACAACAAAGGCCTAGGGGAAAAATACACATACCTTTGTAATCGGGCGAGTTTCTACTTTCAGATGCAACAGGAATTTCTCGAGTTCGTCAATCCGTTCGCGAGATATGAGAGTTTAAAGTTAAGGTATGGTTGAGAAACCATCAAAATTTTCGCAATTCTGATGCTAGAAACGAAAAACTGGAATGGCCTAGGGGAAAAGTACACACACCATAGTAATCGGGCGAGTTTCTACTTTCAGACGCAACAGGAATTTCTCGAGTTCGTCAATCCGTTCGCGAGATATGGGAGTTTGAAGTTAAGCTATGGTTGAGAAACCATCAAAATTTCGCAAGTCTGATACTCGAAACCAATAACTACTATGGCCTAGGGCAAAAATACACATACCGTTGTAATCGGGCGAGTTTCTGCTGTCTGATGCAACAGGAATTTCTCGAGTTCGTCAATCCGTTCGCGAAATAGGGGAGTTTGAAGTTACGGAATGGTTGAGAAACCATCAAAATTTTAGTAAGTCTGATACACGAAACCAATAACTACTATGTCCTAGGGCAAAAATACACATACCATGGTAATCGGGCGAGTTTCTGCTTTCAGATGCAACAGGAATTTCTCGAGTTCGTCAATCCTTCCGCGAGATATGGGAGTTTGAAGTTAAGGAATGGTTGAGGAACCATCAAAATTTTCGCAAGTCTGATACTCGAAACCAATAACTGGAATGGCCTAGGGGAAAAATACACATACCTTTGTAATCGGGCGAGTTTCTACTTTCAGATGCAACCGGAACTTTTCGAGTTCGTCTATCCGTTCGAGAGATATGGGAGTTTGAAGTTAAGGAATGGTTGAGAAACAATCAAAATTTTCGCAAGTCTGATACTCGAAACCAATAACAACAAAGGCCTAGGGGAAAAATACACATACCTTTGTAATCGGGCGAGTTTCTACTTTCAGATGCAACAGGAATTTCTCGAGTTCGTCAATCCGTTCGCGAGATATGAGAGTTTAAAGTTAAGGTATGGTTGAGAAACCATCAAAATTTTCGCAATTCTGATGCTAGAAACGAAAAACTGGAATGGCCTAGGGGAAAAGTACACACACCATAGTAATCGGGCGAGTTTCTACTTTCAGACGCAACAGGAATTTCTCGAGTTCGTCAATCCGTTCGCGAGATATGGGAGTTTGAAGTTAAGCTATGGTTGAGAAACCATCAAAATTTCGCAAGTCTGATACTCGAAACCAATAACTACTATGGCCTAGGGCAAAAATACACATACCGTTGTAATCGGGCGAGTTTCTGCTGTCTGATGCAACAGGAATTTCTCGAGTTCGTCAATCCGTTCGCGAAATAGGGGAGTTTGAAGTTACGGAATGGTTGAGAAACCATCAAAATTTTAGTAAGTCTGATACACGAAACCAATAACTACTATGTCCTAGGGCAAAAATACACATACCATGGTAATCGGGCGAGTTTCTGCTTTCAGATGCAACAGGAATTTCTCGAGTTCGTCAATCCTTCCGCGAGATATGGGAGTTTGAAGTTAAGGAATGGTTGAGGAACCATCAAAATTTTCGCAAGTCTGATACTCGAAACCAATAACTGGAATGGCCTAGGGGAAAATTACACATACCTTTGTAATCGGGCGAGTTTCTACTTTCAGATGCAACAGGAATTTCTCGAGTTCGTAAATCCTTTCGCGAGATATGGGAGTTTGAAGTTAAGGAATGGTTGAGGAACCATCAAAATTTTCGCAAGTCTGATACTCGAAACAAATAACTACAATGGCCTACGGGAAAAATACACATACCTTTGTAGTCGGGCGAGTTTCTACTTTCAGATGCAACCGGAATTTTTCGAGTTCGTCTATCCGTTCGAGAGATATGGGAGTTTGAAGTTAAGGAATGGTTGAGAAACAATCAAAATTTTCGCAAGTCTGATACTCGAAACCAATAACTGGAATGGCCTAGGGGAAAAGTACACATACCTTTGTATTTGGGCGAGTTTCTGCTTTCAGATGCAACAGGAATTTCTCGAGTTCGTCAATCCTTTCGCGAGATATGGGAGTTTGAAGTTACGGAATGGTTGAGAAACCATCAAAATTTTCGCAAGTCTGATACTCGAAACCAATAACTACAAAGGCCTAGGGGAAAAATACACATACCTTTGTAATCGGGCGAGTTTCTACTTTCAGATGCAACCGGAATTTTTCGAGTTCGTCTATCCGTTCGTGAGATATGGGAGTTCGAAGTTAAGGAATGGTTGAGAAACAATCAAAATTTTCGCAAGTCTGATACTCGAAACGAAAAACTGGAATGGCCTAGGGGAAAACTACACACACCATAGTAATCGGGCGAGTTTCTACTTTCAGACGCAACAGGAATTTCTCGAGTTCGTCAATCCGTTCGCGAGATATGGGAGTTTGAAGTTACGGAATGGTTGAGAAACCATCAAAATTTTAGTAAGTCTGATACACGAAACCAATAACTACTATGTCCTAGGGCAAAAATACACATACCATGGTAATCGGGCGAGTTTCTGCTTTCAGATGCAACAGGAATTTCTCGAGTTCGTCAATCCGTTCGCGAGATATGGGAGTTTGAAGTTAAGGAATGGTTGAGGAACCATCAAAATTTTCGCAAGTCTGATACTCGAAACCAATAACTACAAAGGCCTAGGGGAAAAATACACATACCTTTGTAATCGGGCGAGTTTCTACTTTAAGATGCAACAGGAATTTCTCGAGTTCGTCAATCCGTTCGCGAGATATGAGAGTTTGAAGTTAAGGTATGGTTGAGAAACCATCAAAATTTTCGCAATTCTGATGCTAGAAACGAAAAACTGGAACGGCCTAGGGGAAAAGTACACACACCATAGTAATCGGGCGAGGTTCTACTTTCAGACGCAACAGGAATTTCTCGAGTTCGTCAATCCGTTCGCGAGATATGGCAGCTTGAAGTTACGGAATGGTTGAGAAACAATCAAAATTTTCGCAAGTCTGATACTCGAAACCAATAACTACAAAGGCCTAGGGCAAAAATACACATACCTTTGTAATCGGGCGAGTTTCTACTTTCAGATGCAACCGGAATTTTTCGAGTTCGTCAATCCGTTCGCGAGATATGAGAGTTTGAAGTTAAGGTATGGTTGAGAAACCATCAAAATTTTCGCAATTCTGATGCTAGAAACGAAAAACTGGAATGGCCTAGGGGAAAAGTAGACACACCATAGTAATCGAGCGAGTTTCTACTTTCAGACGCAACAGGAATTTCTCGAGTTCGTCAATCCTTTCGCGAGATATGGGAGTTTGAAGTTAAGGAATGGTTGAGGAACCATCAAAATTTTCGCAAGTCTGATACTCGAAACCAATACCTACAAAGGCCTAGGGAAAAATACACATACCTTTGTAGTCGGGCGAGTTTCTACTTTCAGATGCAACCGGAATTTTTCGAGTTCGTCTATCCGTTCGAGAGATATGGCAGCTTGAAGTTACGGAATGGTTGAGGAACAATCAAAATTTTCGCAATTCTGATACTCGAAACCAATAACTACAAAGGCCTAGGGGAAAAATACACATACCTTTGTAATCGGGCGAGTTTCTACTTTCAGATGCAACCGGAATTTTCGAGTTCGTCTATCCGTTCGAGAGATATGGGAGTTTGAAGTTTAGGAATGGTTGAGAAGCAATCAAAATTTTCGCAAGTCTGATACTCGAAACCAATAACTACAAAGGCCTAGGGGAAAAGTACACATACCTTTGTAATCGGGCGAGTTTCTACTTTAAGATGCAACAGGAATTTCTCGAGTTCGTCAATCCGTTCGCGAGATATCAGAGTTTGAAGTTAAGGTATGGTTGAGAAACCATCAAAATTTTCGCAATTCTGATGCTAGAAACGAAAAAATGGAATGGCCTAGGGGAGAAGTACACAAACCAGAGTAATCGGTCGAGTTTCTACTTTCAGACGCAACAGGAATTTCTCGAGTTCGTCAATCCGTTCGCGAGATATGGCAGCTTGAAGTTACGGAATGGTTGAGAAACAATCAAAATTTTCGCAAGTCTGATACTCGAAACCAATAACTACAAAGGCCTAGGGCAAAAATACACATACCTTTGTAATCGGGCGAGTTTCTACTTTCAGATGCAACCGGAATTTTACGAGTTCGTCAATCCGTTCGCGAGATATGAGAGTTTAAAGTTAAGGTATGGTTGAGAAACCATCAAAATTTTCGCAATTCTGATGCTAGAAACGAAAAACTGGAATGGCCTAGGGGAAAAGTACACACACCATAGTAATCGGGCGAGTTTCTACTTTCAGACGCAACAGGAATTTCTCGAGTTCGTCAATCCGTTCGCGAGATATGGGAGTTTGAAGTTAAGCTATGGTTGAGAAACCATCAAAATTTCGCAAGTCTGATACTCGAAACCAATAACTACTATGGCCTAGGGCAAAAATACACATACCGTTGTAATCGGGCGAGTTTCTGCTGTCTGATGCAACAGGAATTTCTCGAGTTCGTCAATCCGTTCGCGAAATAGGGGAGTTTGAAGTTACGGAATGGTTGAGAAACCATCAAAATTTTAGTAAGTCTGATACACGAAACCAATAACTACTATGTCCTAGGGCAAAAATACACATACCATGGTAATCGGGCGAGTTTCTGCTTTCAGATGCAACAGGAATTTCTCGAGTTCGTCAATCCTTCCGCGAGATATGGGAGTTTGAAGTTAAGGAATGGTTGAGGAACCATCAAAATTTTCGCAAGTCTGATACTCGAAACCAATAACTGGAATGGCCTAGGGGAAAATTACACATACCTTTGTAATCGGGCGAGTTTCTACTTTCAGATGCAACAGGAATTTCTCGAGTTCGTAAATCCTTTCGCGAGATATGGGAGTTTGAAGTTAAGGAATGGTTGAGGAACCATCAAAATTTTCGCAAGTCTGATACTCGAAACAAATAACTGGAATGGCCTAGGGGAAAAGTACACATACCTTTGTATTTGGGCGAGTTTCTGCTTTCAGATGCAACAGGAATTTCTCGAGTTCGTCAATCCTTTCGCGAGATATGGGAGTTTGAAGTTACGGAATGGTTGAGAAACCATCAAAATTTTCGCAAGTCTGATACTCGAAACCAATAACTACAAAGGCCTAGGGGAAAAATACACATACCTTTGTAATCGGGCGAGTTTCTACTTTCAGATGCAACCGGAATTTTTCGAGTTCGTCTATCCGTTCGTGAGATATGGGAGTTCGAAGTTAAGGAATGGTTGAGAAACAATCAAAATTTTCGCAAGTCTGATACTCGAAACGAAAAACTGGAATGGCCTAGGGGAAAACTACACACACCATAGTAATCGGGCGAGTTTCTACTTTCAGACGCAACAGGAATTTCTCGAGTTCGTCAATCCGTTCGCGAGATATGGGAGTTTGAAGTTACGGAATGGTTGAGAAACCATCAAAATTTTAGTAAGTCTGATACACGAAACCAATAACTACTATGTCCTAGGGCAAAAATACACATACCATGGTAATCGGGCGAGTTTCTGCTTTCAGATGCAACAGGAATTTCTCGAGTTCGTCAATCCGTTCGCGAGATATGGGAGTTTGAAGTTAAGGAATGGTTGAGGAACCATCAAAATTTTCGCAAGTCTGATACTCGAAACCAATAACTACAAAGGCCTAGGGGAAAAATACACATACCTTTGTAATCGGGCGAGTTTCTACTTTAAGATGCAACAGGAATTTCTCGAGTTCGTCAATCCGTTCGCGAGATATGAGAGTTTGAAGTTAAGGTATGGTTGAGAAACCATCAAAATTTTCGCAATTCTGATGCTAGAAACGAAAAACTGGAACGGCCTAGGGGAAAAGTACACACACCATAGTAATCGGGCGAGGTTCTACTTTCAGACGCAACAGGAATTTCTCGAGTTCGTCAATCCGTTCGCGAGATATGGCAGCTTGAAGTTACGGAATGGTTTGAGAAACAATCAAAATTTTCGCAAGTCTGATACTCGAAACCAATAACTACAAAGGCCTAGGGCAAAAATACACATACCTTTGTAATCGGGCGAGTTTCTACTTTCAGATGCAACCGGAATTTTTCGAGTTCGTCAATCCGTTCGCGAGATATGAGAGTTTGAAGTTAAGGTATGGTTGAGAAACCATCAAAATTTTCGCAATTCTGATGCTAGAAACGAAAAACTGGAATGGCCTAGGGGAAAAGTAGACACACCATAGTAATCGAGCGAGTTTCTACTTTCAGACGCAACAGGAATTTCTCGAGTTCGTCAATCCGTTCGCGAGATATGGGAGTTTGAAGTTACGGAATGGTTGAGAAACCATCAAAATTTTAGTAAGTCTGATACACGAAACCAATAACTACTATGTCCTAGGGCAAAAATATACATACCATGGTAATCGGGCGAGTTTCTGCTTTCAGATGCAACAGGAATTTCTCGAGTTCGTCAATCCTTTCGCGAGATATGGGAGTTTGAAGTTAAGGAATGGTTGAGGAACCATCAAAATTTTCGCAAGTCTGATACTCGAAACCAATACCTACAAAGGCCTAGGGAAAAATACACATACCTTTGTAGTCGGGCGAGTTTCTACTTTCAGATGCAACCGGAATTTTTCGAGTTCGTCTATCCGTTCGAGAGATATGGCAGCTTGAAGTTACGGAATGGTTGAGGAACAATCAAAATTTTCGCAATTCTGATACTCGAAACCAATAAGTACAAAGGCCTAGGGGAAAAATACACATACCTTTGTAATCGGGCGAGTTTCTACTTTCAGATGCAACCGGAATTTTCGAGTTCGTCTATCCGTTCGAGAGATATGGGAGTTTGAAGTTTAGGAATGGTTGAGAAGCAATCAAAATTTTCGCAAGTCTGATACTCGAAACCAATAACTACAAAGGCCTAGGGGAAAAGTACACATACCTTTGTAATCGGGCGAGTTTCTACTTTAAGATGCAACAGGAATTTCTCGAGTTCGTCAATCCGTTCGCGAGATATCAGAGTTTGAAGTTAAGGTATGGTTGAGAAACCATCAAAATTTTCGCAATTCTGATGCTAGAAACGAAAAAATGGAATGGCCTAGGGGAGAAGTACACAAACCATAGTAATCGGTCGAGTTTCTACTTTCAGACGCAACAGGAATTTCTCGAGTTCGTCAATCCGTTCGCGAGATATGGCAGCTTGAAGTTACGGAATGGTTGAGAAACAATCAAAATTTTCGCAAGTCTGATACTCGAAACCAATAACTACAAAGGCCTAGGGCAAAAATACACATACCTTTGTAATCGGGCGAGTTTCTACTTTCAGATGCAACCGGAATTTTTCGAGTTCGTCAATCCGTTCGCGAGATATGAGAGTTTGAAGTTATGGTATGGTTGAGAAACCATCAAAATTTTCGCAATTCTGATGCTAGAAACGAAAAACTGGAATGGCCTAGGGGAAAAGTACACACACCATAGTAATCGGGCGAGTTTCTACTTTCAGACGCAGCAGGAATTTCTCGAGTTCGTCAATCCGTTCGCGAGATATGGGAGTTTGAAGTTAAGGTATGGTTGAGAAACCATCAAAATTTCGCAAGTCTGATACTCGAAACCAATAACTACTATGGCCTAGGGCAAGAATACACATACCGTTGTAATCGGGCGAGTTTCTGCTGTCAGATGCAACAGGAATTTCTCGAGTTCCTCAATCCGTTCGCGAAATATGGGAGTTTGAAGTTACGGAATGGTTGAGAAACCATCAAAATTTTAGTAAGTCTGATACACGAAACCAATAACTACTATGTCCTAGGGCAAAAATACACATACCATGGTAATCGGGCGAGTTTCTGCTTTCAGATGCAACAGGAATTTCTCGAGTTCGTCAATCCTTTCGCGAGATATGGGAGTTTGAAGTTAAGGAATGGTTGAGGAACCATCAAAATTTTCGCAAGTCTAATACTCGAAACCAATACCTACAAAGACCTAGGGAAAAATACACATACCTTTGTAGTCGGGCGAGTTTCTACTTTCAGATGCAACCGGAATTTTTCGAGTTCGTCTATCCGTTCGAGAGATATGGCAGCTTGAAGTTACGGAATGGTTGAGGAACAATCAAAATTCTCGCAAGTCTGATACTCGAAACCAATAACTACAAAGGCCTAGGGGAAAAATACACATACCTTTGTAATCGGGCGAGTTTCTACTTTCACATGCAACCGGAATTTTTCGAGTTCGTCTATCCGTTCGAGAGATATGGGAGTTTGAAGTTAAGGAATGGTTGAGAAGCAATCAAAATTTCCCAAGTCTGATACCCCAAACCAATAACTACAAAGGCCTAGGGGAAAAATACACATACCTTTGTAATCGGGCGAGATTCTACTTTCAGATGCAACAGGAATTTCTCGAGTTCGTCAATCCGTTCGCGAGATATGAGAGTTTGAAGTTAAGGTATGGTTGAGAAACCATCAAAATTTTCGCAATTCTGATGCTAGAAACGAAAAACTGGAATGGCCTAGGGGAAAAGTACACACACCATAGTAATCGGGCGAGTTTCTACTTTCAGACGCAACAGGAATTTCTCGGGTTCGTCAATCCGTTCGCGAGATATGGGAGTTTGAAGTTACGGAATGGTTGAGAAACAATCAAAATTTTCGCAAGCCTGATACTCGAAACCAATAACTACAAAGGCCTAGGGGAAAAATACACATACCTTTGTAGTCGGGCGAGTTTCTACTTTCAGATGCAACCGGAATTTTTCGAGATCGTCAATCCGTTCGCGAGATATGAGAGTTTGAAGTTAAGGTATGGTTGAGAAACCATCAAAATTTTCGCAATTCTGATGCTAGACACGAAAAACTGGAATGGCCTTGGGGAAAAATGCACATACCTTTGTAATCGGGCGAGTTTCTACTTTCAGATGCAACCTGAATTTTTCGAGTTCGTCTATCCGTTCGAGAGATATGGGAGTTTGAAGTTAAGGAATGGTTGAGAAGCAATCAAAATTTTCGCAAGTGTGATACTCGAAACCAATAACTACAAAGGCCTAGGGGAAAAATACACATACCTTTGTAATCGGGCGAGGTTCTACTTTCAGATGCAACAGGAATTTCTCGAGTTCGTCTATCCGTTCGAGAGATATGGGAGTTTGAAGTTAAGGAATGGTTGAGAAGCAATCAAAATTTTCGCAAGTGTGATACTCGAAACCAATAACTACAAAGGCCTAGGGGAAAAATACACATACCTTTGTAATCGGGCGAGTTTCTACTTTCAGATGCAACAGGAATTTCTCGAGTTCGTCAATCCGTTCGCGACATATGAGAGTTTGAAGTTAAGGAATGGTTGAGAAACAATCAAAATTTTCGCAAGTCTGATACTCGAAACAAATAACTACATTGGCCTAGGGGAAAAACACACATAGCGTTGTAATCGGGAGAGTTTCTACTTTCAGATGCAACAGGAATTTCTCGAGTTCGTCAATCCTATCGCGAGATATGGGAGTTTGAAGTTAAGAAATGGTTGAAGGACCATCAAAATTTTCGCAAGTCTGATACTCGAAAACAATAACTGGAATGGCCTAGGGGAAAAGTACACATACCTTTGTAATCGGGCGAGTTTCTGCTGTCAGGTGCAACAGGAATTTCTCGAGTTCGTCAATCCGTTCGCGAAATAGGGGAGTTTGAAGTTACGGAATGATTGAGAAACCATCAAAATTTTAGTAAGTCTGATACACGAAACCAATAACTACTATGTCCTAGGGCAAAAATACACATACCATGGTAATCGGGCGAGTTTCTGCTTTCAGATGCAACAGGAATTTCTCGAGTTCGTCAATCCTTTCGCGAGATATGGGAGTTTGAAGTTAAGGAATGGTTGAGGAACCATCAAAATTTTCGCAAGTCTGACACTCGAAACCAATAACTGGAATGGCCTAGGGGAAAAGTACACATACCTTTGTAATCGGGCGAGTTTCTACTTTCAGATGCAACAGGAATTTCACGAGTTCGTAAATCCTTTCGCGAGATATGGGAGTTTGAAGTTAAGGAATGGTTGAGGAACCATCAAAATTTTCGCAAGTCTGATACTCGAAACAAATAACTACAATGGCCTAGGGGAAAAATACACATACCTTTGTAGTCGGGCGAGTTTCCACTTTCAGATGCAACAGGAATTTCACGAGTTCGTAAATCCTTTCGCGAGATATGGGAGTTTGAAGTTAAGGAATGGTTGAGGAACCATCAAAATTTTCGCAAGTCTGATACTCGAAACAAATAACTACAATGGCCTAGGGGAAAAATACACATACCTTTGTAGTCGGGCGAGTTTCTACTTTCAGATGCAACCGGAATTTTTCGAGTTCGTCTATCCGTTCGAGAGATATGGGAGTTTGAAGTTAAGGAATGGTTGAGAAACAATCAAAATTTTCGCAAGCCTGATACTCGAAACCAATAACTACAAAGGCCTAGGGGAAAAATACACATACCTTTGTAATCGGGCGAGTTTCTACTTTCAGATGCAACAGGAATTTCTCGAGTTCGTCAATCCGTTCGTGACATATGAGAGTTTGAAGTTAAGGAATGGTTGAGAAACAATCAAAATTTTCGCAAGTCTGAAACTCGAAACCAATAACTACAAAGGCCTAGGGGAAAAATACACATACGTTTGTAGTCGGGCGAGTTTCTACTTTCAGATGCAACCGGAATTTTTCGAGTTCGTCAATCCGTTCGCGAGATATGAGAGTTTGAAGTTAAGGTATGGTTGAGAAACCATCAAAATTTTCGCAATTCTGATGCTAGAAACGAAAAACTGGAATGGCCTAGGGGAAAAGTACACACTCCATAGTAATCGGGCGAGTTTCTACTTTCAGACGCAACAGGAATTTCTCGAGTTCGTCAATCCGTTCGCGAGATATGGTAGTTTGAAGTTACGGAATGGTTGAGAAACCATCAAAATTTTAGTAAGTCTGATACACGAAACCAATAACTACTATGTCCTAGGGCAAAAATACACATACCATGGTAATCGGGCGAGTTTTTGCTTTCAGATGCAACAGGAATTTCTCGAGTTCGTCAATCCTTTCGCGAGATATGGGAGTTTGAAGTTAAGGTATGCTTGAGAAACCATCAAATTTTCCCAAGTCTGAAACTCGAAACCAATAACTACAAAGGCCTAGGGGAAAAATACACATACCTTTGTAGTCGGGCGAGTTTCTACTTTCAGATGCAACCGGAATTTTTCGAGTTCGTCTATCCGTTCGAGAGATATGGGAGTTTGAAGTTAAGGAATGGTTGAGAAACAATCAAAATTTTCGCAAGCCTGATACTCGAAACCAATAACTACAAAGGCCTAGGGGAAAAATACACATACCTTTGTAGTCGGGCGAGTTTCTACTTTCAGATGCAACCGGAATTTTTCGAGTTCGTCAATCCGTTCGCGAGATATGAGAGTTTGAAGTTAAGGTATGGTTGAGAAACCATCAAAATTTTCGCAATTCTGATGCTAGAAACGAAAAACTGGAATGGCCTAGGGGAAAAGTACACACACCATAGTAATCGGGCGAGTTTCTACTTTCAGACGCAACAGGAATTTCTCGAGTTCGTCAATCCGTTCGCGAGATATGGGAGTTTGAAGCTAAGGAATGGTTGAGGAACCATCAAAATTTTCGCAAGTCTGAAACTCGAAACCAATAACTACAAAGGCCTAGGGGAAAAATACACATACCTTTGTAGTCGGGCGAGTTTCTACTTTCAGATGCAACCGGAATTTTTCGAGTTCGTCTATCCGTTCGAGAGATATGGCTGCTTGAAGTTACGGAATGGTTGAGAAACAATCAAAATTTTCGCAAGTCTGATACTCGAAACCAATAACTACAAAGGCCTAGGGGAAAAATGCACATACCTTTGTAATCGGGCGAGTTTCTACTTTCAGATGCAACCGGATTTTTCGTGTTCGTCTATCCGTTCGAGAGATATGGGAGTTTGAAGTTAAGGAATGGTTGAGAAACAATCAAAATTTTCGCAAGTCTGATACTCGAAACCAATAACAACAAAGGCCTAGGGGAAAAATACACATACCTTTGTAATCGGGCGGGTTTCTACTTTCAGATGCAACAGGAATTTCTCGAGTTCGTCAATCCGTTCGCGAGATATGAGAGTTTGAAGTTAAGGTATGGTTGAGAAACCATCAAAATTTTCGCAATTCTGATGCTAGAAACGAAAAACTGGAATGGCCTAGGGGAAAAGTACACACACCATAGTAATCGGGCGAGTTTCTACTTTCAGATGCAAACGGAATTTTTCGAGTTCGTCTATCCGTTCGAGAGATATGGGAGTTTGAAGTTAAGGAATGGTTGAGAAACAATCAAAATTTTCGCAAGTCTGATACTCGAAACCAATAACAACAAAGGCCTAGGGGAAAAATACACATACCTTTGTAATCGGGCGAGTTTCTACTTTCAGATGCAACAGGAATTTCTCGAGTTCGTCAATCCTTTCGCGAAATATGGGAGTTTGAAGTTAAGGAATGGTTGAGAAACAATCAAAATTTTCGCAAGTCTGATACTCGAAACGAAAAACTGGAATGGCCTAGGGGAAAATTACACACACCACAGTAATCGGGCAAGTTTCTACTTTCAGACGCAACAGGAATTTCTCGAGTTCGTCAATCCGTTCGCGAGATATGGGAGTTTGAAGTTACGGAATGGTTGAGAAACCATCAAAATTTTAGTAAGTCTGATACACGAAACCAATAACTACTATGTCCTAGGGCAAAAATACACATACCATGGTAATCGGGCGAGTTTCTGCTTTCAGATGCAACAGGAATTTTTCGAGTTCGTCAATCCTTTCGCGAGATATGGGAGTTTGAAGTTAAGGTATGGTTGAGAAACCATCAAAATTTCGCAAGTCTGATACTCGAAACCAATAACTACTATGGCCTAGGGCAAGAATACACATACCGTTGTAATCGGGCGAGTTTCTGCTGTCAGATGCAACAGGAATTTCTCGAGTTCGTCAATCCGTTCGCGAAATATGGGAGTTTGAAGTTACGGAATGGTTGAGAAACCATCAAAATTTTAGTAAGTCTGATACACGAAACCAATAACTACTATGTCCTAGGGCAAAAATACACATACCATGGTAATCGGGCGAGTTTCTGCTTTCAGATGCAACAGGAATTTCTCGAGTTCGTCAATCCTTTCGCGAGATATGGGAGTTTGAAGTTAAGGAATGGTTGAGGAACCATCAAAATTTTCGCAAGTCTGATACTCGAAACCAATACCTACAAAGGCCTAGGGAAAAATACACATACCTTTGTAGTCGGGCGAGTTTCTACTTTCAGATGCAACCGGAATTTTTCGAGTTCGTCTATCCGTTCGAGAGATATGGCAGCTTGAAGTTACGGAATGGTTGAGGAACAATCAAAATTTTCGCAAGTCTGATACTCGAAACCAATAACTACAAAGGCCTAGGGGAAAAATACACATACCTTTGTAATCGGGCGAGTTTCTACTTTCAGATGCAACCGGAATTTTTCGAGTTCGTCTATCCGTTCGAGAGATATGGGAGTTTGAAGTTAAGGAATGGTTGAGAAGCAATCAAAATTTTCGCAAGTCTGATACTCGAAACCAATAACTACAAAGGCCTAGGGGAAAATACACATACCTTTGTAATCGGGCGAGTTTCTACTTTCAGATGCAACAGGAATTTCTCGAGTTCGTCAATCCGTTCGCGAGATATGAGAGTTTGAAGTTAAGGTATGGTTGAGAAACCTTCAAAATTTTCGCAATTCTGATGCTAGAAACGAAAAACTGGAATGGCCTAGGGGAAAAGTACACACACCATAGTAATCGGGCGAGTTTCTACTTTCAGACGCAACAGGAATTTCTCGAGTTCGTCAATCCGTTCGCGAGATATGGGAGTTTGAAGTTACGGAATGGTTGAGAAACCATCAAAATTTTAGTAAGTCTGATACACGAAACCAATAACTACTATGTCCTAGGGCAAAAATACACATACCATGGTAATCGGGCGAGTTTCTGCTTTCAGATGCAACAGGAATTTCTCGAGTTCGACAATCCTTTCGCGAGATATGGGAGTTTGAAGTTAAGGTATGGTTGAGAAACCATCAAATTTTCGCAAGTCTGAAACTCGAAACCAATAACTACAAAGGCCTAGGGGAAAAATACACATACCTTTGTAGTCGGGCGAGTTTCTACTTTCAGATGCAACCGGAATTTTTCGAGTTCGTCTATCCGTTCGAGAGATATGGGAGTTTGAAGTTAAGGAATGGTTGAGAAACAATCAAAATTTTCGCAAGCCTGGTACTCGAAACCAATAACTACAAAGGCCTAGGGGAAAAATACACATACCTTTGTAGTCGGGCGAGTTTCTACTTTCAGATGCAACCGGAATTTTTCGAGTTCGTCTATCCGTTCGAGAGATATGGGAGTTTGAAGTTAAGGAATGGTTGAGAAACAATCAAAATTTTCGCAAGCCTGGTACTCGAAACCAATAACTACAAAGGCCTAGGGGAAAAATACACATACCTTTGTAGTCGGGCGAGTTTCTACTTTCAGATGCAACCGGAATTTTTCGAGTTCGTCTATCCGTTCGAGAGATATGGCAGCTTGAAGTTACGGAATGGTTGAGAAACAATCAAAATTTTCGCAAGTCTGATACTCGAAACCAATAACTACAAAGGCCTAGGGGAAAAATGCACATACCTTTGTAATCGGGCGAGTTTCTACTTTCAGATGCAACCTGAATTTTTCGAGTTCGTCTATCCGTTCGAGAGATATGGTAGTTTGAAGTTAAGGAATGGTTGAGAAGCAATCAAAATTTTCGCAAGTCTGATACTCGAAACCAATAACTACAAAGGCCTAGGGGAAAAATACACATACCTTTGTAATCGGGCGAGTTTCTACTTTCAGATGCAACAGGAATTTCTCGAGTTCGTCAATCCTTTCGCGAGATATGGGAGTTTGAAGTTAAGGTATGGTTGAGAAACCATCAAATTTTCGCAAGTCTGAAACTCGAAACCAATAACTACCAAGGCCTAGGGGCAAAATACACATACCTTTGTAGTCGGGCGAGTTTCTACTTTCAGATGCAACCGGAATTTTTCGAGTTCGTCTATCCGTTCGAGAGATATGGGAGTTTGAAGTTAAGGAATGGTTGAGAAACAATCAAAATTTTCGCAAGCCTGATACTCGAAACCAATAACTACAAAGGCCTAGGGGAAAAATACACATACCTTTGTAGTCGGGCGAGTTTCTACTTTCAGATGCAACCGGAATTTTTCGAGTTCGTCAATCCGTTCGCGAAATATGAGAGTTTGAAGTTAAGGTATGGTTGAGAAACCATCAAAATTTTCGCAATTCTGATGCTAGAAACGAAAAACTGGAATGGCCTAGGGGAAAAGTACACACACCACAGTAATCGGGCGAGTTTCTACTTTCAGACGCAACAGGAATTTCTCGAGTTCGTCAATCCGTTCGCGAGATATGGGAGTTTGAAGTTAAGGAATGGTTGAGGTACCATCAAAATTTTCGCAAGTCTGAAACTCGAAACCAATAACTACAACGGCCTAGGGGAAAAATACACATACCTTTGTAGTCGGGCGAGTTTCTACTTTCAGATGCAACCTGAATTTTTCGAGTTCGTCTATCCGTTCGAGAGATATGGTAGTTTGAAGTTAAGGAATGGTTGAGAAGCAATCAAAATTTTCGCAAGTCTGATACTCGAAACCAATAACTACAAAGGCCTAGGGGAAAAATACACATACCTTTGTAATCGGGCGAGTTTCTACTTTCAGATGCAACAGGAATTTCTCGAGTTCGTCAATCCGTTCGCGAGATATGAGAGTTTGAAGTTAAGGTATGGTTGAGAAACCATCAAAATTTTCGCAATTCTGATGCTAGAAACGAAAAACTGGAATGGCTTAGGGGAAAAGTACACACACCATAGTATTCGGGCGAGTTTCTACTTTCAGACGCAACAGGAATTTCTCGAGTTCGTCTATCCGTTCGCGAGATATGGGAGTTTGAAGTTACGGAATGGTTGAGAAACCATCAAAATTTTAGTAAGTCTGATACACGAAAACAATAACTACTATGTCCTAGGGCAAAAATACACATACCATGGTAATCGGGCGAGTTTCTGCTTTCAGATGCAACAGGAATTTCTCGAGTTCGTCAATCCTTTCGCGAGATATGGGAGTTTGAAGTTAAGGTATGGTTGAGAAACCATCAAAATTTCGCAAGTCTGATACTCGAAACCAATAATTACTATGGCCTAGGGCAAAAATACACATACCTTTGTAGTCGGGCGAGTTTCTACTTTCAGATGCAACCGGAATTTTTCGATTTCGTCTATCCGTTCGAGAGATATGGCAGCTTGAAGTTACGGAATGGTTGAGAAACAATCAAAATTTTCGCAAGTCTGATACTCGAAACCAATAACTACAAAGGCCTAGGGGAAAAATACACATACCTTTGTAATCGGGCGAGTTTCTACTTTCAGATGCAACAGGAATTTCTCGAGTTCGTCAATCCGTTCGCGAGATATGAGAGTTTGAAGTTAAGGTGTGGTTGAGAAACCATCAAAATTTTCGCAATTCTGATGCTAGAAACGAAAAACTGGAATGGCCTAGGGGAAAAGTACACACACCATAGTAATCGGGCGAGTTTCTACTTTCAGACGCAACAGGAATTTCTCGAGTTCGTCTATCCGTTCGCGAGATATGGGAGTTTGAAGTTACGGAATGGTTGAGAAACCATCAAAATTTTAGTAAGTCTGATACACGAAACCAATAACTACTATGTCCTAGGGCAAAAATACACATACCATGGTAATCGGGCGAGTTTCTGCTTTCAGACGCAACAGGAATTTCTCGAGTTCGTCAATCCTTTCGCGAGATATGGGAGTTTGAAGTTAAGGTATGGTTGAGAAACCATCAAAATTTCGCAAGTCTGATACTCGAAACCAATAATTACTATGGCCTAGGGCAAAAATACACATACCTTTGTAATCGGGCGAGTTTCTACTTTCAGATGCAACCGGAATTTTTCGAGTTCGTCTATCCGTTCGAGAGATATGGGAGTTTGAAGTTAAGGAATGGTTGAGAAACAATCAAAATTTTCGCAAGTCTGATACTCGAAACAAATAACTACATTGGCCTAGGGGAAAAACACACATAGCGTTGTAATCGGGAGAGTTTCTACTTTCAGATGCAACAGGAATGTCTCGAGTTCGTCAATCCTTTCGCGAGATATGGGAGTTTGAAGTTAAGGAATGGTTGAGGAACCATCAAAATTTTCGTAAGTCTGATACTCGAAACCAATAACTGGAACGGTCTAGGGGAAAAGTACACACACCATTGTAATCAGGCGAGTTTCTACTTTCAGACGCAACAGGAATTTCTCGAATTCGTCAATCCTTTCGCGAGATATGGGAGTTTGAAGTTAAGGAATGGTTGAGGAACCATCAAAATTTTCGCAAGTCTGAAACTCGAAACCAATAACTACAAAGGCCTAGGGGAAAAATACACATACCTTTGTAATCGGGAGAGTTTCTACTTTCAGATGCAACCGGATTTTTCGTGTTCGTCTATCCGTTCGAGAGATATAGGAGTTTGAAGTTAAGGAATGGTTGAGAAACAATCAAAATTTTCGCAAGTCTGATACTCGAAACCAATAACTACAAAGGCCTAGGGAAAAATACACATACCTTTGTAATCGGGCGAGTTTCTACTTTCAGATGCAACCGGAATTTTTCGAGTTCGTCTATCCGTTCGAGAGATATGGGAGTTTGAAGTTAAGGAATGGTTGAGAAACAATCAAAATTTTCGCAAGTCTGATACTCGAAACCAATAACAACAAAGGCCTAGGGGAAAAATACACATACCTTTGTAATCGGGCGAGTTTCTACTTTCAGATGCAACAGGAATTTCTCGAGTTCGTCAATCCGTTCGCGAGATATGAGAGTTCGAAGTTAAGGTATGGTTGAGAAACCATCAAAATTTTCGCAATTCTGATGCTAGAAACGAAAAACTGGAATGGCCTAGGGGAAAAGTACACACACCATAGTAATCGGGCGAGTTTCTACTTTCAGACGCAACAGGAATTTCTCGAGTTCGTCAATCCGTTCGCGAGATATGGGAGTTTGAAGTTAAGGTATGGTAGAGAAACCATCAAAATTTCGCAAGTCTGATACTCGAAACCAATAACTACTATGGCCTAGGGCAAAAATACACATACCGTTGTAATCGGGCGAGTTTCTGCTGTCAGATGCAACAGGAATTTCTCGAGTTCGTCAATCCGTTCGCGAAATAGGGGAGTTTGAAGTTACGGAATGGTTGAGAAACCATCAAAATTTTAGTAAGTCTGATACACGAAACCAATAACTACTATGTCCTAGGGCAAAAATACACATACCATGGTAATCGGGCGAGTTTCTGCTTTCAGATGCAACAGGAATTTCTCGAGTTCGTCAATCCTTTCGCGAGATATGGGAGTTTGAAGTTACGGAATGGTTGAGAAACCATCAAAATTTTAGTAAGTCTGATACACGAAACCAATAACTACTATGTCCTAGGGCAAAAATACACATACCTTTGTAGTCGGGCGAGTTTCTACTTTCAGATGCAACCGGAATTTTTCGATTTCGTCTATCTGTTCGAGAGATATGGCAGCTTGAAGTTACGGAATGGTTGAGAAACAATCAAAATTTTCGCAAGTCTGATACTCGAAACCAATAACTACAAAGGCCTAGGGGAAAAATACACATAGCGTTGTAATCGGGGGTGTTTCTACTTTCAGATGCAACAGAAATATTTCGGATTCGGCAATCCGTTCGAGAAATATGGCAGCTTGAAATTACGGAATGGTTGAGGAACCATCAAAATTTTCGCAAGTCTGAAACTCGAAACCAATAACTACAAAGGCCTAGGGCAAAAATACACATACCTTTGTAATCGGGCGAGTTTCTACTTTCAGATGCAACCGGAATTTTTCGAGTTCGTCTATCCGTTCGAGAGATATGGGAGTTTGAAGTTAAGGAATGGTTGAGAAACAATCAAAATTTTCGCAAGTCCGATACTCGAAACCAATAACTACAAAGGCCTAGGGAAAAATACACATACCTTTGTAATCGGGCGAGCTTCTACTTTCAGATGCGGCAGGAATTTCTCGAGTTCGTCAATCCTTTCGCGAGATATGGGAGTTTGAAGTTAAGGAATGGTTGAGGAACCATCAAAATTTTCGCAAGTCTGAAACACGAAACCAATAACTACAAAGGCCAAGGGAAAAATACACATACCTTTGTAATCGGGCGAGTTTCTACTTTCAGATGCAACCGGAATTTTTCGAGTTCGTCTATCCGTTCGAGAGATATGGGAGTTTGAAGTTAAGGAATGGTTGAGAAACAATCAAAATTTTCGCAAGTCTGATACTCGAAACAAATAACTACATTGGCCTAGGGGAAAAACACACATAGCGTTGTAATCGGGAGAGTTTCTACTTTCAGATGCAACAGGAATGTCTCGAGTTCGTCAATCCTTTCGCGAGATATGGGAGTTTGAAGTTAAGGAATGGTTGAGGAACCATCAAAATTTTCGTAAGTCTGATACTCGAAACCAATAACTGGAACGGTCTAGGGGAAAAGTACACACACCATTGTAATCAGGCGAGTTTCTACTTTCAGACGCAACAGGAATTTCTCGAATTCGTCAATCCTTTCGCGAGATATGGGAGTTTGAAGTTAAGGAATGGTTGAGGAACCATCAAAATTTTCGCAAGTCTGAAACTCGAAACCAATAACTACAAAGGCCTAGGGGAAAAATACACATACCTTTGTAATCGGGAGAGTTTCTACTTTCAGATGCAACCGGATTTTTCGTGTTCGTCTATCCGTTCGAGAGATATAGGAGTTTGAAGTTAAGGAATGGTTGAGAAACAATCAAAATTTTCGCAAGTCTGATACTCGAAACCAATAACTACAAAGGCCTAGGGAAAAATACACATACCTTTGTAATCGGGCGAGTTTCTACTTTCAGATGCAACCGGAATTTTTCGAGTTCGTCTATCCGTTCGAGAGATATGGGAGTTTGAAGTTAAGGAATGGTTGAGAAACAATCAAAATTTTCGCAAGTCTGATACTCGAAACCAATAACAACAAAGGCCTAGGGGAAAAATACACATACCTTTGTAATCGGGCGAGTTTCTACTTTCAGATGCAACAGGAATTTCTCGAGTTCGTCAATCCGTTCGCGAGATATGAGAGTTCGAAGTTAAGGTATGGTTGAGAAACCATCAAAATTTTCGCAATTCTGATGCTAGAAACGAAAAACTGGAATGGCCTAGGGGAAAAGTACACACACCATAGTAATCGGGCGAGTTTCTACTTTCAGACGCAACAGGAATTTCTCGAGTTCGTCAATCCGTTCGCGAGATATGGGAGTTTGAAGTTAAGGTATGGTTGAGAAACCATCAAAATTTCGCAAGTCTGATACTCGAAACCAATAACTACTATGGCCTAGGGCAAAAATACACATACCGTTGTAATCGGGCGAGTTTCTGCTGTCAGATGCAACAGGAATTTCTCGAGTTCGTCAATCCGTTCGCGAAATAGGGGAGTTTGAAGTTACGGAATGGTTGAGAAACCATCAAAATTTTAGTAAGTCTGATACACGAAACCAATAACTACTATGTCCTAGGGCAAAAATACACATACCATGGTAATCGGGCGAGTTTCTGCTTTCAGATGCAACAGAAATATTTCGGATTCGGCAATCCGTTCGAGAAATATGGCAGCTTGAAATTACGGAATGGTTGAGGAACCATCAAAATTTTCGCAAGTCTGAAACTCGAAACCAATAACTACAAAGGCCTAGGGCAAAAATACACATACCTTTGTAATCGGGCGAGTTTCTACTTTCAGATGCAACCGGAATTTTTCGAGTTCGTCTATCCGTTCGAGAGATATGGGAGTTTGAAGTTAAGGAATGGTTGAGAAACAATCAAAATTTTCGCAAGTCCGATACTCGAAACCAATAACTACAAAGGCCTAGGGAAAAATACACATACCTTTGTAATCGGGCGAGCTTCTACTTTCAGATGCGGCAGGAATTTCTCGAGTTCGTCAATCCTTTCGCGAGATATGGGAGTTTGAAGTTAAGGAATGGTTGAGGAACCATCAAAATTTTCGCAAGTCTGAAACACGAAACCAATAACTACAAAGGCCTAGGGAAAAATACACATACCTTTGTAATCGGGCGAGCTTCTACTTTCAGATGCGGCAGGAATTTCTCGAGTTCGTCAATCCTTTCGCGAGATATGGGAGTTTGAAGTTAAGGAATGGTTGAGGAACCATCAAAATTTTCGCAAGTCTGAAACACGAAACCAATAACTACAAAGGCCAAGGGAAAAATTCACATACCTTTGTAATCGGGCGAGTTTCTACTTTCAGATGCAACCGGAATTTTTCGAGTTCGTCTATCCGTTCGAGAGATATGGGAGTTTGAAGTTAAGGAATGGTTGAGAAACAATCAAAATTTTCGCAAGTCTGATACTCGAAACAAATAACTACAATGGCCTAGGGGAAAAATACACATAGCGTTGTAATCGGGGGTGTTTCTACTTTCAGATGCAACAGAAATATTTCGGATTCGGCAATCCGTTCGAGAAATATGGCAGCTTGAAATTACGGAATGGTTGAGGAACCATCAAAATTTTCGCAAGTCTGAAACTCGAAACCAATAACTACAAAGGCCTAGGCCAAAGATACACATACCTTTGTAATCGGGCGAGCTTCTACTTTCAGATGCGACAGGAATTTCTCGAGTTCGTCAATACTTTCGCTAGATATGGGAGTTTGAAGTTAAGGAATGGTTGAGGAACCATCAAAATTTTCGCAAGTCTGAAACACGAAACCAATAACTACAAAGGCCTAGGGGAAAAATACACATAGCGTTGTAATCGGGGGTGTTTCTACTTTCAGATGCAACAGAAATATTTCGGATTCGGCAATCCGTTCGAGAAATATGGCAGCTTGAAATTACGGAATGGTTGAGGAACCATCAAAATTTTCGCAAGTCTGAAACTCGAAACCAATAACTACAAAGGCCTAGGCCAAAGATACACATACCTTTGTAATCGGGCGAGCTTCTACTTTCAGATGCGACAGGAATTTCTCGAGTTCGTCAATACTTTCGCTAGATATGGGAGTTTGAAGTTAAGGAATGGTTGAGGAACCATCAAAATTTTCGCAAGTCTGAAACACGAAACCAATAACTACAAAGGCCTAGGGGAAAAATACACATACCTTTGTAATAGGGCGAGTTTCTACTTTCAGATGCAACCGGAATTTTTCGAGTTCGTCTATCCGTTCGAGAGATATGGGAGTTTGAAGTTAAGGAATGGTTGAGAAACAATCAAAACTTTCGCAAGTCTAATACTCGAAACCAATAACTACAAAGGCCTAGGGGAAAAATACACATACCTTTGTTATCGGGCGAGTTTCTACTTTCAGATGCAAGAGGAATTTCTCGAGTTCGTCAATCCGTTCGCGAGATATGAGAGTTTGAAGTTAAGGAATGGTTGAGAAACCATCACAATTTTCGCAAGTCTGATACTCGAAACAAATAACTACAATGGCCTAGCGGAAAAATACACACACCATAGTAATCGGGCGAGTTTCTACTTTCAGACGCAACAGGAATTTCTCGAGTTCGTCAATCCGTTCGCGAGATATGGGAGTTTAAAGTTAAGGTATGGTTGAGAAACCATCAAAATTTCGCAAGTCTGATACTTGAAACCAATAACTACTATGGCCTAGGGCAAAAATACACATACCGTTGTAATCGGGCGAGTTTCTGCTGTCAGATGCAACAGGAATTTCTCGAGTTCGTCAATCCGTTCGCGAGATATGAGAGTTTGAAGTTAAGGTATGGTTGAGAAAACATCAAAATTTTCGCAATTCTGATGCTAGAAACGAAAAACTGGAATGGCCTAGGGGAAAAGTACACACACCATAGTAATCGGGCGAGTTTCTACTTTCAGACGCAACAGGAATTTCTCGAGTTCGTCAATCCTTTCGCGAGATATGGGAGTTTGAAGTTAAGGAATGGTTGAGAAACCATCAAAATTTCGCAAGTCTGATACTCGAAACAAATAACTACAATGGCCTAGCGGAAAAATACACATAGCGTTGTAATCGGGAGAGTTTCTACTTTCAGATGCAACAGAAATTTTTCGGATTCGGCAATCCGTTCGCGAAATATGGCAGCTTGAAGTTAAGGAATGATTGAGAAACCATCAAAATTTTCGCAATTCTGATGCTAGAAACGAAAAACTGGAATGGCCTAGGGGAAAAGTACACACACCATAGTAATCGGGCGAGTTTCTACTTTCAGACGCAACAGGAATTTCTCGAGTTCGTCAATCCTTTCGCGAGATATGGGAGTTTGAAGTTAAGGAATGGTTGAGAAACCATCAAAATTTCGCAAGTCTGATACTCGAAACCAATAACTACTATGGCCTAGGGCAAAAATACACATACCGTTGTAATCGGGCGAGTTTCTGCTGTCAGATGCAACAGGAATTTCTCGAGTTCGTCAATCCGTTCGCGAGATATGAGAGTTTGAAGTTAAGGTATGGTTGAGAAAACATCAAAATTTTCGCAATTCTGATGCTAGAAACGAAAAACTGGAATGGCCTAGGGGAAAAGTACACACACCATAGTAATCGGGCGAGTTTCTACTTTCAGACGCAACAGGAATTTCTCGAGTTCGTCAATCCTTTCGCGAGATATGGGAGTTTGAAGTTAAGGAATGGTTGAGAAACCATCAAAATTTCGCAAGTCTGATACTCGAAACAAATAACTACCTTGGCCTAGCGGAAAAATACACATAGCGTTGTAATCGGGAGAGTTTCTACTTTCAGATGCAACAGAAATTTTTCGGATTCGGCAATCCGTTCGCGAAATATGGCAGCTTGAATTTAAGGAATGATTGAGAAACCATCAAAATTTTCGCAATTCTGATGCTAGAAACGAAAAACTGGAATGGCCTAGGGGAAAAGTACACACACCATAGTAATCGGGCGAGTTTCTACTTTCAGACGCAACAGGAATTTCTCGAGTTCGTCAATCCTTTCGCGAGATATGGGAGTTTGAAGTTAAGGAATGGTTGAGTAACCATCAAAATTTTCGCAAGTCTGAAACTCGAAACCAATAACTACAAAGGCCTAGGGGAAAAATACACATACCTTTGTAATCGGGCGAGTTTCTACTTTCAGATGCAACCGGAATTTTTCGAGTTCGTCTATCCGTTCGAGAGATATGGGAGTTTGAAGTTAAGGAATGGTTGAGAAACAATCAAAATTTTCGCAAGTCTGATACTCGAAACAAACAACTACAATGGCCTAGGGGAAAAATACACATAGCGTTGTAATCGGGAGAGATTCTACTTTCAGATGCAACAGAAATTTTTCGGATTCGTCAATCCGTTCGCGAGATATGAGAGTTTGAAGTTAAGGAATGGTTGAGAAGCCACCAAAATTTTCGCAAGTCTGATACTCGAAACCAATAACTATTATGGCCTAGGGCAAAAATACACATACCGTTGTAATCGGGCGAGTTTCTGCTTTTAGATGCCACAGGCATTTCTCGAGTTCGTCAATCCGTTCGCGAGATATGGGAGTTTGAAGTTAAGGAATGGTTGAGAAACCATCAAAATTTTCGCAAGTCTGATACTCGATACAAATGACTACAATGGCCTAGCGGAAAAATGCACATACCGTTGTAATCGGTAGAGTTTCTACTTTCAGATGCAACAGAAATTTTTCGGATTCGTCAATCCGTTCGCGAGATATGAGAGTTTGATGTTAAGGTATGGTTGAGAAAACATCAAAATTTTCGCAATTCTGATGCTAGAAACGAAAAACTGGAATGGCCTAGGGGAAAAGTACACACACCATAGTAATCGGGCGAGTTTCTACTTTCAGACGCAACACGAATTTCTCGAGTTCGTCAATCCTTTCGCGAGATATGGGAGTTTGAAGTTAAGGAATGGTTGAGGAACCATCAAAATTTTCGCAAGTCTGAAACTCGAAACCAATAACTACAAAGGCCTAGGGGAAAAATACACATACCTTTGTAATCGGGCGAGTTTCTACTTTCAAATGCAACCGGAATTTTTCGAGTTCGTCTATCCGTTCGAGAGATATGGGAGTTTGAAGTTAAGGAATGGTTGAGAAACAATCAAAATTTTCGCAAGTCTGATACTCGAAACAAATAACTACCATGGCCTGGGGGAAAAATACACATAGCGTTGTAATCGGGAGAGATTCTACTTTCAGATGCAACAGAAATTTTTCGGATTCGTCAATCCGTTCGCGAGATATGGGAGTTCGAAGTTAATGAATGGTTGAGAAACCATCAAAATTTTCGCAAGTCTGATACTCGAAACCAATAACTACAATGGCCTAGCGGAAAAATACACATACCGTTGTAATCGGGAGAGTTTCTACTTTCAGATGCAACAGAAATTTCTCGGATTCGTCAATCCGTTCGCGAGATATGGGAGTTCGAAGTTAATGAATGGTTGAGAAACCATCAAAATTTTCGCAAGTCTGATACTCGAAACCAATAACTACTATGGCCTAGGGCAAAAATACACATACCGTTGTAATCGGGCGAGTTTCTGCTTTTAGATGCAACAGGCATTTCTCGAGTTCGTCAATCCGTTCGCGAGATATGGGAGTTTGAAGTTAAGGAATGGTTGAGAAACCATTAAAATTTTCGCAATTCTGATACTAGAAAGCAATAACTGGAATGGCCTCGGGGTAAAGTACACATACTATTGTAATCGGGCGAGTTTCTACTTTCTGATGCGTCAGGAATTTCTCAAGTTCGTCAATCCGTTCGCGAAATATCGGAGTTTGGAGTTAAGAGATGGTTGAGAAACCATCAAAATTTTCGCAAGTCTGATACTCGAAACCAATAAATATAATGTCTTAGGGGAGAAATACACATACCATTGTAATCGGGCGAGTTTCAACTTTCAGATGCAACAGGAATTTCTGAAGTTCGTCAATCGGTTCGCGAGATATGGGAGAATATTTATAATTTCTATTATATATCATTTCATATATAGTTAAATTTGACACTAATACTCTAAATGCATATTTAATATATTTTTTAATCTCTTTAGCCTCCAGAAGAATTTTATTTATACTATTTACTATATATAATAATTTACACAGAATCGGAAATAAATCTAATTATTTATTTATAATAATAATTTTTTTTTCACTTATCTTAAAAATTGGGATGTACTCTTTAAATGTTCGATTCATTTCTTTAATTTATTCATTAAATTGAATTAATCTATTCTTTGTAATAACTTTAGTAAAATTAATCCCTATAATTATTATAGAACTCGTATTAAAATTTAATAATGAAATTTATTTTATTTGCCTAATTAATGTAATTATTGCCCCTATCATTTGCTTAAATAAAAAATCAATCAAAATAATTATAGGGTATTCATCTGTTATACAAACATCTATTATAGTTATGTTATTAATAATTAACAAAGATACATTTTTAACTAATTTCATTTTATATTCAATAATTTCTTCAAATTTAATTTTTATATTTAAAATAATAAAGATTAATTCTTCTTCCTAATTTAATATATTAACCTCTAATAAAAGAAAAATTGTTTTATACTCAATAATTATTATGTACACAAATTTCTCACGTATAGCACTCTTTATACTGAAATGAATCGTCCTAGAAACATTAATAAATTCAAGAATAAAATTTATACTTTTAATAATTGTATATCTTTTTATAAGATTAATTACATCATGAAATTATTTAAATATATCCTTCTTATATTTTTTCCCTTCAATTAAATAAAAAATATATAACTAAATTAACCTTAATTTTCTAAACTATTATCTATTTATAACTTTTTTAATATTTATATTTATATTTATGATCTACTGGTTATATTAATTTTTAGCATAATTAATATATGTATTCATCAAATCACAAAAATTTTGGGATATTATATTTCATATCAGCTATATGATCTTGTATAATTGGTTCTTCTTTAAGGATACTAATTCGAATAGAATTAAATAGGCCAGGAACTTGAATTAATATCGACCAAATTTATAACTCAATTGTAACATCACATGCGTTTGTAATAATTTTTTTTATAGTTTTACCATTTATAATCGGAGGATTCGGAAACTGAATAATTCCCTTAATAATTGGATCCCCTGATACAGCATTTCCCCGAATAAATAATATAAGATTGTGACTAATCCCCCCTTCATTATTACTTTTAATTCTTACAACACTATTATTCCCAGGCTCGGGAACTGGATGAACAATCTACCCTCCTTTGTCATCAAATCTTTATCACCCATCTTCATCTATAGACTTAACAATTTTTTCTTTGCATATTGCAGGTATCTCTTCAATTATAGGATCAATTAATTTTATTGTTACAATTCTTAAAATAAAAAATAATGCTTTAAAATTCGATCAAATATCCTTATTTGCTTGGTCAGTATTAATTACTACAATTTTGCTTCTTCTCTCACTACCTGTATTAGCCGGAGCTATTACTATGTTATTAACAGACCGAAATTTAAATACTTCCTCCTTTGATCCTACTGGGGGAGGGGACCCAATTTTATTTCAACATTTATTTTGATTTTTTGAGCATCCTGAAGTCTATATTTTAATTTTACCCGGGTTTGGATTAATCTCCCATATCATTTTCAATGAAAGAGGGAAAAAGGAAACTTTTGGGAACCTAGGGATAGTTTATGCAATACTCGGAATTGGATTTCTAGGATTTATTGTGTGAGCACATCACATATTCACAGTAGGCTTAGATGTAGACACACGAGCTTATTTCACTTCGGCAACTATAATCATTGCAATTCCCACAGGAATCAAAGTATTTAGATGACTAGCTACGTACTACGGGTCAAAACTTATTATTAATCCTTCTATTATTTGATAATTTGGCTTTATTTTTTTATTTACAATAGGAGGATTAACAGGAATTATATTATCAAACTCATCTATTGATATTATACTACATGATACATACTATGTTGTCTCTCACTTCCACTATGTACTGTCAATAGGAGCAGTATTTTCTATTATTGCTTCATTAATTCATTGATTCCCTTTATTCACAGGATTCACCCTAAATCAATTTTATCTTAAAACTCAATTTTACATAATATTTATTGGGGTAAGTATAACTTTTTTCCTTCAGCATTTTTTAGGAATGATAGGAATACCTCGACGTTATTCAGATTACCCGGATTCCTACTACTGTGAAAATTTATTATCATCTATTGGCTCAATAATTTCATTCAAAAGAATAATTTTACTCTTGTTTATTATATTGAAGAGATTTATAACTAAACGTCTAGCTATATTTAAATTTAATCAATCATCACTAGAATGACCCCAAAACTTTTCCCCAAAAGACCACTCATTCCTCTCTATTCCTCTAATTATTAAAAACAAATCTTAATATGACAGATTAGTGCATCAATTTAAGATTCATTTATAAAATTTAATATTTTTATTAAAAATGTCCCATTGAAAAATAATTAGTTTCCAAGACCCCAATTCGCCATATGCCGATAATTTAAATCTTTTTCACAACTTCACAATAATTATAATAATTATAATCTCTTCATTAACTCTAATAATTATATTAGATATTTTTACTAATAAATCTATCAATCGATTTTTACTTAAAAATCATCATATTGAAATTGTATGAACTTTACTCCCAATAATAATTTTAGGAGTAATTGCACTTCCTTCTTTAAAAACCCTATATTTTATTGATGGACTATGAATACCCGTATACTTAACAATCAAATCAATTGGGCACCAATGATATTGATCCTATGAATACCCAGAATTTAATAAGTTAAATTTTGACTCCTATATAGATAAAGGTTTAAATAATATTTACATTTTTCGTCTCCTAGACGTAGATAATCGAATAATTATTCCATCTAATACACTAATTCGAATATTAACAACATCAAACGACGTAATTCACTCTTGAACTGTTCCGTCTTTAGGCTTAAAAGTAGACTCAGTACCAGGGCGAATTAACCAAATAAATTTAATTACTAATCGACCTGGAGTATTTTTCGGACAATGTTCTGAAATCTGCGGAGCTAATCACAGATTTATGCCAATTGTTGTGGAAAGAACTAATTATTCAAGCTTTATTAATTGAATTAACAACCAAAATTAAATTTTAACCTACTCATATAATATTTAATTAAATCAAGTCATTAGATGTCTGACAAAAGAATTGATTTTTTAAATCAAATTATAGTAATAAATTACTTCACTTTTCATTTTAAAACTTTAAGAATCATCTCTTTACATCGAAGCTCGATCAAAATTAATTTCTATAAGTTCTTAATCATTTGTAATGCATCAATAAGATGAACATTGTTCGATTAATATTGGGAACATGCATGAATGTTAGTAAAACTCGCGGAAATGAATAAACATTCACCGAAACTATTCGCCTTCGCACATTTTGCAATATCTTGATGTTTATTTATCATAATTATTAACAATTGTCGTAGTACCATAGTTTAAATAATTATTAACAATGCCCTAGTATAAATAAAGGCTTAAAATATCATTTCATCGAAATATTCATTGCTCGCGATGGAATTTTTCGTTGAGATCAAACTGACATTCTCAAGGTTACACGTATCGATGATCGATTCACAAGCGTTCATCGCTATGATTGTTGTATCTAGAAAAGCGATTAATTGAATTTCAGCGCTTTTAAATAAAAAATGCAACTACTACGCGTATTGTGTAAATTATAAGAATTAAGCAAATGTTAAATTGATGTATTTAATAAACAATTGTTACTTTCCCTGCTATAAAACTTTACGAAACACGTTTCACTTTGAATCTCGATCCAAATTAATTTCGGTGAGGTACTTAATCATTTTCAATGCATAAATAGGATGCACATTGTCCGATTAATATTGGGAACATACATAAATGTTAGTAACAATGGCGGAAATGAACAAACATTCACCGAAACCGTTCGCCTTCGCAGACTTCGCAATATCTTGACATTTATTTATCATAATTATTAACAACCGTCGTTGGACCGTAGATTAAACTATTTTTGACAATGTTTCGGTATAAAAAGCCATCAATTTCTTGAAATATTTGGTTAGATCGAACAAATACGATCGAAGAAGCCGTGGGATAAAATAAATGAATATTTCGCTACATATCGGAGTTACAGTTTGTATGTATGCAAATATATTCTGAACCCGCAATTACAAATCCCTGTAACGTGGTAATTACATGGGTTGCCATCTATTGGAGAAAGGGTTAAACTACACTCAAGGGGTGAAAACACCTGGCGGAGAAACGCTCAAGTTTGTCGAGGAATTGTTCTAATTTCCACAAATAGATGACGCGACAAGTACAATATACCGACATTAGAGATAAGTATTTCCATTTGTATGATATTCCCTACCGTGTGATAAAGTAAATAAATACTTTTGTACAAACTTTTGCATGTTTCATCTTTCGAATAAATGTAAAATTAAACCTTCCACGGTAAATTTTATTCTTGAATTTATTAATGTTTCTAGGACGATTTATTTCAGTATAAAGAGTGCTATAGGTGGGAAATTTGTGTACATAATAATTATTGAGTATAAAATAATTTTTCTTTTATTAGAGGTTAATATATTAAATAAGGAAGAAGAGTTAATCTTTATTATTTTAAATATAAAAATTAAAATTAAATAAATTATTGAATATAAAATGAAATATGTTAAAAATGTATTTTTGTTAATTATTAATAAAATAACTATAACAGATGTTTGTATAACAGATGAATATCCTATAATTATTATGATTGACTTTCTTGTTTAAGCAAAGGACAGGGGCAATAATTACATTAATTAGGCAAATAAAATAAATTCCATTATTAAATTTTAATATGAGTTCTATAATAATTATAGGGATTAATTTTATTAAAGTTATTATAAAGAATAGATTTATCAATTTAATGAATAAATTAAACAAATGAATTGAACATTTAAAGAGTACATTCCAATTTTTAAGATAAGTGAAAAAAAAAATTATTATAAATAAATAATTAGATTTATTTCCGATTCTGTGTAAATTATTATATATAGTAAATAGTATAAATAACATTCCTCTGGAGGCTAAAGAGATTAAAAAAGATATTAAATATGTATTTGGAGTATTAGTGTCCAATTTAACTGTAGATGAAATGATTTATAATAGAAATTATAAATATTATAATCACTTAATCGAAACGGAGAAACGGAGAAACGGAGAAACGATGAAACGAAGCAAGAAACGGAGAAACGAAGAAAGAAACGGAGAAATGAAGAAAGAAACGAAGAAACGGAGAAAGAAACGGAGAAACGAAGAAAGAAACAGAGAAACGAACAAAGAAACGCAGAAACGAAGAATAAAACTGAGAAACGAAGAACTAAACGGAGAAATGAAGAAGGAAACGGAGAAACAAAGAAACGAACGGAGAAACGAAGAAACGAACAAGGAAACGGAGAAACGAAGAAAGAAACGGAGAAACGAAGAAAGAAACGGAGAAACGAAGAAAGAAACGGAGAAACGAAGAAAGAAACGGAGATACGAAGTTAGAAATGGAGAAACGAACAAAGAAATGGAGAAACGGAGAAAGAAACGGAGAAACGAACAAAGAAACGGAGAAACGAACAAAGAAACGGAGCAACGAAGAATGAAACGGAGAAACGAAGAAAGAAACGGAGATACGAACAAAGAAACGGAGAAACGAACAAAGAAACGGAGAAACGAAGAAAGACAGGGAGGAACGGAGAAATAAATGGAGGAACGAATAAATAAACGGAGAAACGAAGAAATAAACGGAGAAACGAATAAAGAAACGGAGAAACGAAGAAAGAAACGGAGATACGAACAAAGAAACGGAGAAACGAACAAAGAAACGGAGAAACGAACAAAGAAACGGAGAAACGAACAAAGAAACGGAGAAACGAACAAAGAAACGGAGAAACGAACAAAGAAACGGAGAAACGAACAAAGAAACGGAGAAACGAACAAAGAAACGGAGAAACGAACATAGAAACGGAGAAACGAAGACAGAAACGGAGGAACGGAGAAATAAATGGAGAAACGAAGAAATAAACGGAGAAACGAAGAAAGAAACGGAGAAACGAACAAAGTAACGGAGAAACGAACAAAGAAACGGAGAAACGAACAAAGACATGGAGAAACGAACAAAGAAACGGAGAAACGAACAAAGAAACGGAGAACCGAACAAAGAAACGGAGAAACGAACAAAGAAACGGAGAAACGAAGAAAGGAACGGAGAAACGAAGAAAGAAACGGAGAAACGAACAAAGAAACGGAGAAACGAAGAAAGAAACGGAGAAATAAATGGAGACACAAAGAAATAAACGGAGAAACGAACAAGGAAACGGAGAAACGAAGAAATAAACGGAGAAACGAAGAAAGAAACGGAGAAGCAGAGAAAGAAACGGAGAAACGAAGAAAGAAACGGAGAAACGAAGAAAGACAGGGAGGAACGGAGAAATAAATGGAGGAACGAATAAATAAACCGAGAAACGAAGAAATAAACGGAGAAACGAATAAAGAAACGGAGAAACGAAGAAAGAAACGGAGATACGAACAAAGAAACGGAGAAACGAACAAAGAAACGGAGAAACGAACAAAGAAACGGAGAAACGAACAAAGAAACGGAGAAACGAACAAAGAAACGGAGAAACGAACAAAGAAACGGAGAAACGAACAAAGAAACGGAGAAACGAACAAAGAAACGGAGAAACGAACAAAGAAACGGAGAAACGAACATAGAAACGGAGAAACGAAGACAGAAACGGAGGAACGGAGAAATAAATGGAGAAACGAAGAAATAAACGGAGAAACGGAGAAAGAAACGGAGAAACGAACAAAGTAACGGAGAAACGAACAAAGAAACGGAGAAACGAACAAAGAAACGGAGAAACGAACAAAGAAACGGAGAAACGAACAAAGAAACGGAGAAACGAACAAAGAAACGGAGAAAAGAACAAAGAAACGGAGAAACGAACAAAGAAACGGAGAAACGAAGAAAGAAACGGAGAAACGAACAAAGAAACGGAGAAACGAAGAAAGAAACGGAGAAATAAATGGAGACACAAAGAAATAAACGGAGAAACGAACAAGGAAACGGAGAAACGAAGAAATAAACGGAGAAACGAAGAAAGAAACGGAGAAACGAAGAAAGAAACGGAGATACGAACAAAGAAACGGAGAAACGAACAAAGAAACGGAGAAACGAAGAAAGACAGGGAGGAACGGAGAAATAAATGGAGGAACGAATAAATAAACGGAGAAACGAAGAAATAAACGGAGAAACGAATAAAGAAACGGAGAAACGAAGAAAGAAACGGAGAAACGAACAAAGAAACGGAGAAACGAACAAAGAAACGGAGAAATAAATGGAGAAACGAACAAAGAAACGGAGAAACGAACAAAGAAACGGAGAAACGAAGAAAGAAACGGAGAAATAAATGGAGACACAAAGAAATAAACGGAGAAACGAACAAGGAAACGGAGAAACGAAGAAATAAACGGAGAAACGAAGAAAGAAACGGAGAAACGAAGAAAGAAACGGAGAAACGAACAAGGAAACGGAGAAACGAAGAAAGAAACGGAGAAACGAAGAAAGAAACGGAGAAACGAACAAAGAAACGGAGAAACAAACAAAGAAACGGAGAAACGAACAAAGAAACGGAGAAACGAAGAAAGAAACGGAGAAACGAAGAAAGAAACGGAGAAACGAAGAAAGAAACGGAGAAACGAAGAAAGAAACGGAGAAATAAATGGAGACACAAAGAAATAAACGGAGAAACGAACAAGGAAACGGAGAAACGAACAAAGAAACGGAGAAACGAAGAAAGAAACTGAGAAATAAATGGAGAAACGAAGAAATAAACGGAGAAACGAACAAGGAAACGGAGAAACGAAGAAAGAAACGGACAAACGAAGAAAGAAACGGAGAAACGAACAAAGAAACGGAGAAACGAACAAAGAAACGGCGAAACGAAGAAAGAAACGGTGAAACCAACAGAGAAACGGAGAAACGAAGAAAGAAACGTAGAAACGAAGAAAGAAACGCAGAAACGAAGAATGAAACGGAGAAACGAAGAAAGAAACGGAGAAACGAAGAAAGAAACGGAGAAACGAAGAGAGAAACGGAGAAACGAAGAAAGAAACGGAGAAATGAAGAAAGAAACGGAGAAACGAACAAAGAAACGGAGAAACGAACAGAGAAACGGAGAAATAAATGGAGAAACGAACAAAGAAACGGAGAAACGAACAAAGAAACGGAGAAACGAACAAAGAAACGGAGAAACGAACAAAGAAACGGAGAAACGAACATAGAAACGGAGAAACGAAGAAAGAAACGGAGATACGAACAAGGAAACGGAGAAACGAAGAAAGAAACGGAGAAACGAACAAAGAAACGGAGAAACGAACAAAGAAACGGAGAAACGAACAAAGAATCGGAGATACGAACAAAGAAACGGAGAAACGAACAAAGAAACGGAGAAACGAAGAAAGACAGGGAGGAACGGAGAAATAAATGGAGAAACGAAGAAATAAACGGAGAAACGAATAAATAAACGGAGAAACGAATAAAGAAACGGAGAAACGAAGAAAGAAACGGAGATACGAACAAAGAAACGGAGAAACGAACAAAGAAACGGAGAAACGAACAAAGAAACGGAGAAACGAACAAAGAAACGGAGAAACGAACAAAGAAACGGAGAAACGAACAAAGAAACGGAGAAACGAACAAAGAAACGGAGAAACGAACATAGAAACGGAGAAACGAAGACAGAAACGGAGTAGCGGAGAAATAAATGGAGAAACGAAGAAATAAACGGAGAAACGAGGAAAGAAACGGAGAAACGAACAAAGAAACGGAGAAACGAACAAAGAAACGGAGAAACGAACAAAGAAACGGAGAAACGAACAAAGAATCGGAGAAACGAACAAAGAAACGGAGAAACGAACAAAGAAACGGAGAAACGAACATAGAAACGGAGAAACGAAGAAATAATCGGAGAAACGAACAAGGAAACGGAGAAACGAACAAAGAAACGGAGAAACGAACAAAGAAACGGAGAAACGAAGAAAGAAACGGAGAAACGAAGAAAGAAACGGAGAAACGAACAAAGAAACGGAGAAAGGAAGAAAGAAACGGAGAAATAAATGGAGACACGAAGAAATAAACGGAGAAACGAACAAGGAAACGGAGAAACGAAGAAAGAAACGGACAAACGAAGACAGAAACGGAGAAACGAACAAAGAAACGGAGAAACGAAGAAAGAAACGGAGAAACGAACAAAGAAACGGAGAAACGAACAAAGAAACGGAGAAACGAAGAAAGAAACGGAGAAACGAAGAAAGAAACGGAGAAACGAACAAAGAAACGGAGAAACGAACAAAGAAACGGAGAAACGAACATAGAAACGGAGAAACGAAGAAAGAAACGGAGATACGAACAAGGAAACGGAGAAACGAAGAAAGAAACGGAGAAACGAACAAAGAAACGGAGAAACGAACAAAGAAACGGAGAAACGAACAAAGAATCGGAGATACGAACAAAGAAACGGAGAAACGAACAAAGAAACGGAGAAACGAAGAAAGACAGGGAGGAACGGAGAAATAAATGGAGAAACGAAGAAATAAACGGAGAAACGAATAAATAAACGGAGAAACGAATAAAGAAACGGAGAAACGAAGAAAGAAACGGAGATACGAACAAAGAAACGGAGAAACGAACAAAGAAACGGAGAAACGAACAAAGAAACGGAGAAACGAACAAAGAAACGGAGAAACGAACAAAGAAACGGAGAAACGAACAAAGAAACGGAGAAACGAACAAAGAAACGGAGAAACGAACATAGAAACGGAGAAACGAAGACAGAAACGGAGTAGCGGAGAAATAAATGGAGAAACGAAGAAATAAACGGAGAAACGAGGAAAGAAACGGAGAAACGAACAAAGAAACGGAGAAACGAACAAAGAAACGGAGAAACGAACAAAGAAACGGAGAAACGAACAAAGAATCGGAGAAACGAACAAAGAAACGGAGAAACGAACAAAGAAACGGAGAAACGAACATAGAAACGGAGAAACGAAGAAATAATCGGAGAAACGAACAAGGAAACGGAGAAACGAACAAAGAAACGGAGAAACGAACAAAGAAACGGAGAAACGAAGAAAGAAACGGAGAAACGAAGAAAGAAACGGAGAAACGAACAAAGAAACGGAGAAAGGAAGAAAGAAACGGAGAAATAAATGGAGACACGAAGAAATAAACGGAGAAACGAACAAGGAAACGGAGAAACGAAGAAAGAAACGGACAAACGAAGACAGAAACGGAGAAACGAACAAAGAAACGGAGAAACGAAGAAAGAAACGGAGAAACGAACAAAGAAACGGAGAAACGAACAAAGAAACGGAGAAACGAAGAAAGAAACGGAGAAACGAAGAAAGAAACGCAGAAACGAAGAAAGAAACGGAGAAACGAAGAAAGAAACGGAGAAACGAACAAAGAAACGGAGAAACGGAGAAATAAATGGAGAAACGAAGAAATAAACGGAGAAACGAAGAAAGAAACAGAGAAACGAACAATGAAACGCAGAAACGAAGAATGAAACGGAGAAATAGATGGAGAAACGAAGAAATAAACGGAGAAACGAACAAGGAAACGGAGAAACGAAGAAAGAAACGGACAAACGAAGAAAGAAACGGAGAAACGAACAAAGAAACGGAGAAACGAACAAAGAAACGGCGAAACGAAGAAAGAAACGGAGAAACCAACAGAGAAACGGAGAAACGAAGAAAGAAACGTAGAAACGAAGAAAGAAACGCAGAAACGAAGAAAGAAACGGAGAAACGAAGAAAGAAACGGAGAAACGAAGAGAGAAACGGAGAAACGAAGAAAGAAACGGAGAAATGAAGAAAGAAACGGAGAAACGAACAAAGAAACGGAGAAACGAACAGAGAAACGGAGAAATAAATGGAGAAACGAACAAAGAAACGGAGAAACGAACAAAGAAACGGAGAAACGAACAAAGAAACGGAGAAACGAACAAAGAAACGGAGAAACGAACATAGAAACGGAGAAACGAAGAAAGAAACGGAGATACGAACAAGGAAACGGAGAAACGAAGAAAGAAACGGAGAAACGAAGAAAGAAACGGAGAAACGAACAAAGAAACGGAGAAACGAACATAGAAACGGAGAAACGAAGAAAGAAACGGAGATACGAACAAGGAAACGGAGAAACGAAGAAAGAAACGGAGAAACGAATAAAGAAACGGAGAAACGAAGAAAGAAACGGAGATACGAACAAAGAAACGGAGAAACGAACAAAGAAACGGAGAAACGAACAAAGAAACGGAGAAACGAACA
Source organism: Ptiloglossa arizonensis (assembly GCF_051014685.1). Lineage (NCBI taxonomy): Eukaryota > Metazoa > Arthropoda > Insecta > Hymenoptera > Colletidae > Ptiloglossa > Ptiloglossa arizonensis. The sequence goes on along the minus strand of NW_027478765.1, from coordinate 34,257 downwards.
AAGAAACGGAGAAACGAACAAAGAAACGGAGAAACGAACAAAGAAACGGAGAAACGAACATAGAAACGGAGAAACGAAGACAGAAACGGAGAAGCGGAGAAATAAATGGAGAAACGAAGAAATAAACGGAGAAACGAGGAAAGAAACGGAGAAAAGAACAAAGAAACGGAGAAACGAACAAAGAAACGGAGAAACGAACAAAGAAACGGAGAAACGAACAAAGAATCGGAGAAACGAACAAAGAAACGGAGAAACGAACAAAGAAACGGAGAAACGAACATAGAAACGGAGAAACGAAGAAAGAATCGGAGAAACGAACAAGGAAACGGAGAAACGAACAAAGAAACGGGGAAACGAACAAAGAAACGGAGAAACGAAGAAAGAAACGGAGAAACGAAGAAAGAAACGGAGAAACGAACAAAGAAACGGAGAAAGGAAGAAAGAAACGGAGAAATAAATGGAGACACGAAGAAATAAACGGAGAAACGAACAAGGAAACGGAGAAACGAAGAAAGAAACGGACAAACGAAGACAGAAACGGAGAAACGAACAATGAAACGGAGAAACGAAGAAAGAAACGGAGAAACGAACAAAGAAACGGAGAAACGAACAAAGAAACGGAGAAACGAACAAAGAAACGGAGAAACGAAGAAAGAAACGCAGAAACGAAGAAAGAAACGGAGAAACGAAGAAAGAAACGGAGAAACGAACAAAGAAACGGAGAAACGGAGAAATAAATGGAGAAACGAAGAAATAAACGGAGAAACGAAGAAAGAAACAGAGAAACGAACAATGAAACGCAGAAACGAAGAATGAAACGGAGAAATAAATGGAGAAACGAAGAAATAAACTGAGAAACGGAAAAAGAAACGGAGAAACGAACAAAGAAACGGAGAAACGAACAAAGAAACGGAGAAACGAACAAAGAAACGGAGAAACGAACAAAGAAACGGAGAAACGAACAAAGAAACGGACAAACGGAGAAATAACTGGAGAAACGAAGAAATAAACGGAGAAACGAAGAAAGAAACGGAGAAACGAAGAAAGAAGCGGAGAAATAAATGGAGAAACAAAGGTATAAACGGAGAAACGAAGAAAGAAACGGAGAAACGAAGAAACGATGAAAGAAACGGAGAAACGAAGAAAGAAACGGAGAAACGAAGAAAGAAACAGGGTAACGAAGACAGAAACGGACAAACGGAGAAATAACTGGAGAAACGAAGAAAGAAACGGAGAAACGAACGAAGAAACGGAGAAACGAACAAAGAAACGGAGAAACGAAGAAAGAAACGGAGATACGAACAAAGAAACGGAGAAACGAACAAAGAAACGGAGAAACGAAGAAAGACAGGGAGGAACGGAGAAATAAATGGAGAAACGAAGAAATAAACGGAGAAACGAATAAATAAACGGAGAAACGAATAAAGAAACGGAGAAACGAAGAAAGAAACGGAGATACGAAGAAAGAAACGGAGAAACGAACAAAGAAACGGAGAAACGAACAAAGAAACGGAGAAACGAAGAAAGAAACGGAGAAACGAAGAGAGAAACGGAGAAACGAAGGAAGAAACGGAGTAACGAAGAAAGAAACGAAGAAACGAAGAAAGAAACGGAGAATCGGAGAAATAAATGGAGACACGAAGAAATAAACCGAGAAACGGGGAAAGAAACGGAGAAACGATCAATGAAACGGGGAAACGAAGAAATAAACCGAGAAACGGAGAAAGAAACGGAGAAACAATCAATGAAACGGAGAAACGAACAAAGAAACGAAGAAACGAAGAAAGAAACGGAGAAACGGGGAAATAAATGGAGAAACGAAGAAATAAACGGAGAAACGAAGAAAGAAACGGAGAAACGAAGAGAGAAACGGAGAAACGAAGGAAGAAACGGAGTAACGAAGAAAGAAACGAAGAAACGAAGAAAGAAACGGAGAATCGCAGAAATAAATGGAGACACGAAGAAATAAACCGAGAAACGGAGAAAGAAACGGAGAAACGATCAATGAAACGGAGAAACGAAGAAATAAACCGAGAAACGGAGAAAGAAACGGAGAAACAATCAATGAAACGGAGAAACGAACAAAGAAACGAAGAAATAAAGGGAGAAACGAAGAAAGAAACGGAGTAACGAAGAAAGAAACGAAGAAACGAAGAAAGAAACGGAGAATCGGAGAAATAAATGGAGAAACGAAGAAATAAACGGAGAAACGAAGAAAGAAACGGAGAAACGAAGAGAGAAACGGAGAAACGAAGGAAGAAACGGAGTAACGAAGAAAGAAACGAAGAAACGAAGAAAGAAACGGAGAATCGGAGAAATAAATGGAGACACGAAGAAATAAACCGAGAAACGGGGAAAGAAACGGAGAAACGATCAATGAAACGGGGAAACGAAGAAATAAACCGAGAAACGGAGAAAGAAACGGAGAAACAATCAATGAAACGGAGAAACGAACAAAGAAACGAAGAAACGAAGAAAGAAACGGAGAAACGGGGAAATAAATGGAGAAACGAAGAAATAAACGGAGAAACGAAGAAAGAAACGGAGAAACGAAGAAAGAAACGGAGAAACGAACAAAGAAACGGCGAAACGAAGAAAGAAACGGAGAAACCAACAGAGAAACGGAGAAACGAAGAAAGAAACGTAGAAACGAAGAAAGAAACGCAGATACGAACAAAGAAACGGAGAAACGAACAAAGAAACGGAGAAACGAAGAAAGACAGGGAGGAACGGAGAAATAAATGGAGAAACGAATAAATAAACGGAGACACGAAGAAATAAACGGAGAAACGAACAAGGAAACGGAGAAACGAAGAAAGAAACGGACAAACGAAGACAGAAACGGAGAAACGAACAATGAAACGGAGAAACGAAGAAAGAAACGGAGAAACGAACAAAGAAACGGAGAAACGAACAAATAAACGGAGAAACGAAGAAAGAAACGGAGAAACGAAGAAAGAAACGCAGAAACGAAGAAAGAAACGGAGAAACGAAGAAAGAAACGGAGAAACGAACAAAGAAACGGAGAAACGGAGAAATAAATTGGAGAAACGAAGAAATAAACGGAGAAACGAAGAAAGAAACAGAGAAACGAACAATGAAACGCAGAAACGAAGAATGAAACGGAGAAATAAATGGAGAAACGAAGAAATAAACTGAGAAACGGAAAAAGAAACGGAGAAACGAACAAAGAAACGGAGAAACGTACAAAGAAACGGAGAAACGAACAAAGAAACGGAGAAACGAACAAAGAAACGGACAAACGGAGAAATAACTGGAGAAACGAAGAAATAAACGGAGAAACGAAGAAAGAAACGGAGAAACGAAGAAAGAAGCGGAGAAATAAATGGAGAAACAAAGGTATAAACGGAGAAACGAAGAAAGAAACGGAGAAACGAAGAAACGATGAAAGAAACGGAGAAACGAAGAAAGAAACGGAGAAACGAAGAAAGAAACAGGGTAACGAAGACAGAAACGGACAAACGGAGAAATAACTGGAGAAACGAAGAAAGAAACGGAGAAACGAACGAAGAAACGGAGAAACGAACAAAGAAACGGAGAAACGAAGAAAGAAACGGAGATACGAACAAAGAAACGGAGAAACGAACAAAGAAACGGAGAAACGATGAAAGACAGGGAGGAACGGAGAAATAAATGGAGAAACGAAGAAATAAACGGAGAAACGAACAAAAAAACGGAGAAACGAATAAAGAAACGGAGAAACGAAGAAAGAAACGGACATACGAACAAAGAAACGGAGAAACGAACAAAGAAACGGAGAAACGAACAAAGAAACGGAGAAACGAAGAAAGAAACGGAGAAACGAAGAAAGAAACGGAGAAACGAACAAAGAAACGGAAAAAGGAAGAAAGAAACTGAGAAATAAATGGAGACACGAAGAAATAAACGGAGAAACGAAGAAAGAAACGGAGTAACGAAGAAAGAAACGAAGAAACGAAGAAAGAAACGGAGAATCGGAGAAATAAATAGAGAAACGAAGAAATAAACGGAGAAACGAAGAAAGAAACGGAGAAACGAAGAGAGAAACGGAGAAACGAAGGAAGAAACGGAGTAACGAAGAAAGAAACGAAGAAACGAAGAAAGAAACGGAGAATCGGAGAAATAAATGGAGACACGAAGAAATAAACCGAGAAACGGGGAAAGAAACGGAGAAACGATCAATGAAACGGGGAAACGAAGAAATAAACCGAGAAACGGAGAAAGAAACGGAGAAACAATCAATGAAACGGAGAAACGAACAAAGAAACGAAGAAACGAAGAAAGAAACGGAGAAACGGGGAAATAAATGGAGAAACGAAGAAATAAACGGAGAAACGAAGAAAGAAACGGAGAAACGAAGAGAGAAACGGAGAAACGAAGGAAGAAACGGAGTAACGAAGAAAGAAACGAAGAAACGAAGAAAGAAACGGAGAATCGCAGAAATAAATGGAGACACGAAGAAATAAACCGAGAAACGGAGAAAGAAACGGAGAAACGATCAATGAAACGGAGAAACGAAGAAATAAACCGAGAAACGGAGAAAGAAACGGAGAAACAATCAATGAAACGGAGAAACGAACAAAGAAACGAAGAAATAAAGGGAGAAACGAAGAAAGAAACGGAGTAACGAAGAAAGAAACGAAGAAACGAAGAAAGAAACGGAGAATCCGAGAAATAAATGGAGAAACGAAGAAATAAACGGAGAAACGAAGAAAGAAACGGAGAAACGAAGAGAGAAACGGAGAAACGACGGAAGAAACGGAGTAACGAAGAAAGAAACGAAGAAACGAAGAAAGAAACGGAGAATCGCAGAAATGAATGGAGACACGAAGAAATAAACCGAGAAACGGGGAAAGAAACGGAGAAACGATCAATGAAACGGGGAAACGAAGAAATAAACCGAGAAACGGAGAAAGAAACGGAGAAACAATCAATGAAACGGAGAAACGAACAAAGAAACGAAGAAACGAAGAAAGAAACGGAGAAACGGGGAAATACATGGAGAAACGAAGAAATAAACGGAGAAACGAAGAAAGAAACGGAGAAACGAAGAGAGAAACGGAGAAACGAAGGAAGAAACGGAGTAACGAAGAAAGAAACGAAGAAACGAAGAAAGAAACGGAGAATCGCAGAAATAAATGGAGACACGAAGAAATAAACCGAGAAACGGAGGAAGAAACGGAGAAACGATCAATGAAACGGAGAAACGAAGAAATAAACCGAGAAACGGAGAAAGAAACGGAGAAACAATCAATGAAACGGAGAAACGAACAAAGAAACGAAGAAATAAACAGAGAAACGAAGAAAGAAACGGAGTAACGAAGAAAGAAACGAAGAAACGAAGAAAGAAACGGAGAATCGGAGAAATAAATGGAGAAACGAAGAAATAAACGGAGAAACGAAGAAAGAAACGGAGAAACGAAGAGAGAAACGGAGAAACGAAGGAAGAAACGGAGTAACGAAGAAAGAAACGAAGAAACGAAGAAAGAAACGGAGAATCGGAGAAATAAATGGAGACACGAAGAAATAAACCGAGAAACGGGGAAAGAAACGGAGAAACGATCAATGAAACGGGGAAACGAAGAAATAAACCGAGAAACGGAGAAAGAAACGGAGAAACAATCAATGAAACGGAGAAACGAACAAAGAAACGAAGAAACGAAGAAAGAAACGGAGAAACGGGGAAATAAATGGAGAAACGAAGAAATAAACGGAGAAACGAAGAAAGAAACGGAGAAACGAAGAAAGAAACGGAGAAACGAACAAAGAAACGGCGAAACGAAGAAAGAAACGGAGAAACCAACAGAGAAACGGAGAAACGAAGAAAGAAACGTAGAAACGAAGAAAGAAACGCAGAAACGAAGAAAGAAACGGAGAAACGAAGAAAGAAACGGAGAAACGAAGAGAGAAACGGAGAAACGAAGAAAGAAACGGAGAAATGAAGAAAGAAACGGAGAAACGAACAAAGAAACGGAGAAACGAACAGAGAAACGGAGAAATAAATGCAGAAACGAACAAAGAAACGGAGAAACGAACAAAGAAACGGAGAAACGAACAAAGAAACGGAGAAACGAACAAAGAAACGGAGAAACGAACATAGAAACGGAGAAACGAAGAAAGAAACGGAGATACGAACAAGGAAACGGAGAAACGAAGAAAGAAACGGAGAAACGAAGAAAGAAACGGAGAAACGAACAAAGAAACGGAGAAACGAAGAAAGAAACGGAGATACGAACAAAGAAACGGAGAAACGAACAAAGAAACGGAGAAACGAAGAAAGACAGGGAGGAACGGAGAAATAAATGGAGAAACGAATAAATAAACGGAGAAACGAATAAATAAACGGAGAAACGAACAAAGAAACGGAGAAAGGAAGAAAGAAACGGAGAAATAAATGGAGACACGAAGAAATAAACGGAGAAACGAACAAGGAAACGGAGAAACGAAGAAAGAAACGGACAAACGAAGACAGAAACGGAGAAACGAACAATGAAACGGAGAAACGAAGAAAGAAACGGAGAAACGAACAAAGAAACGGAGAAACGAACAAATAAACGGAGAAACGAAGAAAGAAACGGAGAAACGAAGAAAGAAACGCAGAAACGAAGAAAGAAACGGAGAAACGAAGAAAGAAACGGAGAAACGAACAAGAAACGGAGAAACGGAGAAATAAATTGGAGAAACGAAGAAATAAACGGAGAAACGAAGAAAGAAACAGAGAAACGAACAATGAAACGCAGAAACGAAGAATGAAACGGAGAAATAAATGGAGAAACGAAGAAATAAACTGAGAAACGGAAAAAGAAACGGAGAAACGAACAAAGAAACGGAGAAACGTACAAAGAAACGGAGAAACGAACAAAGAAACGGAGAAACGAACAAAGAAACGGACAAACGGAGAAATAACTGGAGAAACGAAGAAATAAACGGAGAAACGAAGAAAGAAACGGAGAAACGAAGAAAGAAGCGGAGAAATAAATGGAGAAACAAAGGTATAAACGGAGAAACGAAGAAAGAAACGGAGAAACGAAGAAACGATGAAAGAAACGGAGAAACGAAGAAAGAAACAGGGTAACGAAGACAGAAACGGACAAACGGAGAAATAACTGGAGAAACGAAGAAAGAAACGGAGAAACGAACGAAGAAACGGAGAAACGAACAAAGAAACGGAGAAACGAAGAAAGAAACGGAGATACGAACAAAGAAACGGAGAAACGAACAAAGAAACGGAGAAACGAAGAAAGACAGGGAGGAACGGAGAAATAAATGGAGAAACGAAGAAATAAACGGAGAAACGAATAAATAAACGGAGAAACGAATAAAGAAACGGAGAAACGAAGAAAGAAACGGACATACGAACAAAGAAACGGAGAAACGAACAAAGAAACGGAGAAACGAACAAAGAAACGGAGAAACGAAGAAAGAAACGGAGAAACGAAGAAAGAAACGGAGAAACGAACAAAGAAACGGAAAAAGGAAGAAAGAAACTGAGAAATAAATGGAGACACGAAGAAATAAACGGAGAAACGAAGAAAGAAACGGAGTAACGAAGAAAGAAACGAAGAAACGAAGAAAGAAACGGAGAATCGGAGAAATAAATAGAGAAACGAAGAAATAAACGGAGAAACGAAGAAAGAAACGGAGAAACGAAGAGAGAAACGGAGAAACGAAGGAAGAAACGGAGTAACGAAGAAAGAAACGAAGAAACGAAGAAAGAAACGGAGAATCGGAGAAATAAATGGAGACACGAAGAAATAAACCGAGAAACGGGGAAAGAAACGGAGAAACGATCAATGAAACGGGGAAACGAAGAAATAAACCGAGAAACGGAGAAAGAAACGGAGAAACAATCAATGAAACGGAGAAACGAACAAAGAAACGAAGAAACGAAGAAAGAAACGGAGAAACGGGGAAATAAATGGAGAAACGAAGAAATAAACGGAGAAACGAAGAAAGAAACGGAGAAACGAAGAGAGAAACGGAGAAACGAAGGAAGAAACGGAGTAACGAAGAAAGAAACGAAGAAACGAAGAAAGAAACGGAGAATCGCAGAAATAAATGGAGACACGAAGAAATAAACCGAGAAACGGAGAAAGAAACGGAGAAACGATCAATGAAACGGAGAAACGAAGAAATAAACCGAGAAACGGAGAAAGAAACGGAGAAACAATCAATGAAACGGAGAAACGAACAAAGAAACGAAGAAATAAAGGGAGAAACGAAGAAAGAAACGGAGTAACGAAGAAAGAAACGAAGAAACGAAGAAAGAAACGGAGAATCGGAGAAATAAATGGAGAAACGAAGAAATAAACGGAGAAACGAAGAAAGAAACGGAGAAACGAAGAGAGAAACGGAGAAACGAAGGAAGAAACGGAGTAACGAAGAAAGAAACGAAGAAACGAAGAAAGAAACGGAGAATCGCAGAAATAAATGGAGACACGAAGAAATAAACCGAGAAACGGGGAAAGAAACGGAGAAACGATCAATGAAACGGGGAAACGAAGAAATAAACCGAGAAACGGAGAAAGAAACGGAGAAACAATCAATGAAACGGAGAAACGAACAAAGAAACGAAGAAACGAAGAAAGAAACGGAGAAACGGGGAAATAAATGGAGAAACGTAGAAATAAACGGAGAAACGAAGAAAGAAACGGAGAAACGAAGAGAGAAACGGAGAAACGAAGGAAGAAACGGAGTAACGAAGAAAGAAACGAAGAAACGAAGAAAGAAACGGAGAATCGCAGAAATAAATGGAGACACGAAGAAATAAACCGAGAAACGGAGGAAGAAACGGAGAAACGATCAATGAAACGGAGAAACGAAGAAATAAACCGAGAAACGGAGAAAGAAACGGAGAAACAATCAATGAAACGGAGAAACGAAGAAAGAAACGAAGAAATAAACAGAGAAACGAAGAAAGAAACGGAGTAACGAAGAAAGAAACGAAGAAACGAAGAAAGAAACGGAGAATCGGAGAAATAAATGGAGAAACGAAGAAATAAACGGAGAAACGAAGAAAGAAACGGAGAAACGAAGAGAGAAACGGAGAAACGAAGGAAGAAACGGAGTAACAAAGAAAGAAACGAAGAAACGAAGAAAGAAACGGAGAATCGGAGAAATAAATGGAGACACGAAGAAATAAACCGAGAAACGGGGAAAGAAACGGAGAAACGATCAATGAAACGGGGAAACGAAGAAATAAACCGAGAAACGGAGAAAGAAACGGAGAAACAATCAATGAAACGGAGAAACGAACAAAGAAACGAAGAAACGAAGAAAGAAACGGAGAAACGGGGAAATAAATGGAGAAACGAAGAAATAAACGGAGAAACGAAGGAAGAAACGGAGAAACGAAGAGAGAAACGGAGAAACGAAGGAAGAAACGGAGTAACGAAGAAAGAAACGAAGAAACGAAGAAAGAAACGGAGAATCGCAGAAATAAATGGAGACACTAAGAAATAAACCGAGAAACGGAGAAAGAAACGGAGAAGCGATCAATGAAACGGGGAAACGAACAAAGAAACGGAGTAACGAAGAAAGAAACGGAGAAACGGTGAAAGAAACGTAGTAACGAAGAGAGAAACGGAGAAACGAAGGAAGAAACGGAGTAACGAAGAAAGAATCGTAGAAACGAAGAAATAAATGGAGAAACGAGGAAAGAAACGGAGAAACGAACAAAGAAACGGAGAAACGAACAAAGAAACGGAGAAACGAACAAAGAAACGGAGAAACGAACAAAGAAACGGAGAAACGAAGAATGAAACGGAGAAACGAAGAAAGAAACGGAGAAACGAACAAAGAAACGGAGAAAGGAAGAAAGAAACGGAGAAATAAATGGAGACACGAAGAAATAAACGGAGAAACGAACAAGGAAACGGAGAAACGAAGAAAGAAACGGACAAACGAAGAAAGAAACGGAGAAACGAAGAAAGAAACGGAGAAACGAACAAAGAAACGGAGAAACGAAGAAAGAAACGGAGGAATAAATGGAGAAACGAAGAAATAAACGGAGAAACGAACAAGGAAACGGGGAACCGAAGAAAGAAACGGAGAAACGAACAAAGAAACGGAGAAACGAAGAAAGAAACAGAGAAACGAAGAAAGAAACGGAGAAACGAACAAAGACACGGAGAAACGAAGAAAGAAACGGAGAAACGAAGAAAGAAACGCAGAAACGAAGAAAGAAACGGAGAAACGAAGAAAGAAACGGAGAAACGAAGAAAGAAACGGAGAAACGAACAAAGAAACGGAGAAACGAACAAAGAAACGGAGAAACGAACAAAGCAACGGAGAAACGAAGAAAGAAACGGAGAAATAAATGGAGAAACGAAGAAATAAACGGAGAAACGAACAAGGAAACGGAGAAACGAAGAAAGAAACGGAGAAACGAAGAAAGAAACGCAGAAACGAAGAAAGAAACGGAGAAACGAACAAAGAAGCGGAGAAACGAACAAAGAAACGGAGAAACGAAGAAAGAAACGAAGAAACGAAGAAAGAAACGGAGAATCGGAGAAATAAATGGAGAAACGAAGAAATAAACGGAGAAACGAAGAAAGAAACGGAGAAACGAAGAGAGAAACGGAGAAACGAAGGAAGAAACGGAGTAACAAAGAAAGAAACGAAGAAACGAAGAAAGAAACGGAGAATCGGAGAAATAAATGGAGACACGAAGAAATAAACCGAGAAACGGGGAAAGAAACGGAGAAACGATCAATGAAACGGGGAAACGAAGAAATAAACCGAGAAACGGAGAAAGAAACGGAGAAACAATCAATGAAACGGAGAAACGAACAAAGAAACGAAGAAACGAAGAAAGAAACGGAGAAACGGGGAAATAAATGGAGAAACGAAGAAATAAACGGAGAAACGAAGGAAGAAACGGAGAAACGAACAAAGACACGGAGAAACGAACAAAGAAACGGAGAAACGAACAAAGAAACGGAGAAACGAAGAATGAAACGGAGAAACGAAGAAAGAAACGGAGAAACGAACAAAGAAACGGAGAAAGGAAGAAAGAAACGGAGAAATAAATGGAGACACGAAGAAATAAACGGAGAAACGAACAAGGAAACGGAGAAACGAAGAAAGAAACGGACAAACGAAGAAAGAAACGGAGAAACGAAGAAAGAAACGGAGAAACGAACAAAGAAACGGAGAAACGAAGAAAGAAACGGAGGAATAAATGGAGAAACGAAGAAATAAACGGAGAAACGAACAAGGAAACGGGGAACCGAAGAAAGAAACGGAGAAACGAACAAAGAAACGGAGAAACGAAGAAAGAAACGGAGAAACGAAGAAAGAAACGGAGAAACGAACAAAGACACGGAGAAACGAAGAAAGAAACGGAGAAACGAAGAAAGAAACGCAGAAACGAAGAAAGAAACGGAGAAACGAAGAAAGAAACGGAGAAATAAATGGAGAAACGAAGAAATAAACGGAGAAACGAACAAGGAAACGGAGAAACGAAGAAAGAAACGGAGAAACGAAGAAAGAAACGCAGAAACGAAGAAAGAAACGGAGAAACGAACAAAGAAGCGGAGAAACGAACAAAGAAACGGAGAAACGAAGAAAGAAACGGAGAAACGGAGAAATAAATGGAGAAACGAAGAAATAAACGGAGAAACGAAGATAGAAACGGTGAAACGAAGAAAGAAACGGAGAAACGAAGAAAGAAACGGAGAAACGAAGAAAGAAACAGAGAAACGAAGAAAGAAACGGAGAAACGAACAAAGAAACGGAGAAACGAAGAAAGAAACGGAGGAATAAATGGAGAAACGAAGAAATAAACGGAGAAACGAACAAGGAAACGGGGAACCGAACAAGGAAACGGAGAAACGAAGAAAGAAACGGAGAAACGAAGAAAGAAACGCAGAAACGAAGAAAGAAACGGAGAAACGAACAAAGAAGCGGAGAAACGAACAAAGAAACGGAGAAACGAAGAAAGAAACGAAGAAACGAAGAAAGAAACGGAGAATCGGAGAAATAAATGGAGAAACGAAGAAATAAACGGAGAAACGAAGAAAGAAACGGAGAAACGAAGAGAGAAACGGAGAAACGAAGGAAGAAACGGAGTAACAAAGAAAGAAACGAAGAAACGAAGAAAGAAACGGAGAATCGGAGAAATAAATGGAGACACGAAGAAATAAACCGAGAAACGGGGAAAGAAACGGAGAAACGATCAATGAAACGGGGATACGAAGAAATAAACCGAGAAACGGAGAAAGAAACGGAGAAACAATCAATGAAACGGAGAAACGAACAAAGAAACGAAGAAACGAAGAAAGAAACGGAGAAACGGGGAAATAAATGGAGAAACGAAGAAATAAACGGAGAAACGAAGGAAGAAACGGAGAAACGAAGAGAGAAACGGAGAAACGAAGGAAGAAACGGAGTAACGAAGAAAGAAACGAAGAAACGAAGAAAGAAACGGAGAATCGCAGAAATAAATGGAGACACGAAGAAATAAACCGAGAAACGGAGAAAGAAACGGAGAAGCGATCAATGAAACGGGGAAACGAACAAAGAAACGGAGTAACGAAGAAAGAAACGGAGAAACGGTGAAAGAAACGTAGTAACGAAGAGAGAAACGGAGAAACGAAGGAAGAAACGGAGTAACGAAGAAAGAATCGTAGAAACGAAGAAATAAATGGAGAAACGAGGAAAGAAACGGAGAAACGAACAAAGAAACGGAGAAACGAACAAAGAAACGGAGAAACGAACAAAGAAACGGAGAAACGAACAAAGAAACGGAGAAACGAAGAATGAAACGGAGAAACGAAGAAAGAAACGGAGAAACGAACAAAGAAACGGAGAAAGGAAGAAAGAAACGGAGAAATAAATGGAGACACGAAGAAATAAACGGAGAAACGAACAAGGAAACGGAGAAACGAAGAATGAAACGGACAAACGAAGAAAGAAACGGAGAAACGAAGAAAGAAACGGAGAAACGAACAAAGAAACGGAGAAACGAAGAAAGAAACGGAGGAATAAATGGAGAAACGAAGAAATAAACGGAGAAACGAACAAGGAAACGGGGAACCGAAGAAAGAAACGGAGAAACGAACAAAGAAACGGAGAAACGAAGAAAGAAACGGAGAAACGAAGAAAGAAACGGAGAAACGAACAAAGACACGGAGAAACGAAGAAAGAAACGGAGAAACGAAGAAAGAAACGCAGAAACGAAGAAAGAAACGGAGAAACGAAGAAAGAAACGGAGAAACGAAGAAAGAAACGGAGAAACGAACAAAGAAACGGAGAAACGAACAAAGCAACGGAGAAACGAAGAAAGAAACGGAGAAATAAATGGAGAAACGAAGAAATAAACGGAGAAACGAACAAGGAAACGGAGAAACGAAGAAAGAAACGGAGAAACGAAGAAAGAAACGCAGAAACGAAGAAAGAAACGGAGAAACGAACAAAGAAGCGGAGAAACGAACAAAGAAACGGAGAAACGAACAAAGAAACGGAGAAACGGAGAAATAAATGGAGAAACGAAGAAATAAACGGAGAAACGAAGATAGAAACGGTGAAACGAAGAAAGAAACGGAGAAACGAAGAAAGAAACGGAGAAACGAAGAAAGAAACAGAGAAACGAACAATGAAACGCAGAAACGAAGATTGAAACGGAGAAATAAATGGAGAAACGAAGAAATAAACTGAGAAACGGAAAAAGAAACGGAGAAACGAACAAAGAAACGGAGAAACGAACAAAGAAACGGAGAAACGAACAAAGAAATGGAAAAACGAACAAAGAAACGGAGAAACGAAAAAAGAAACGGACAAACGGAGAAATAACTGGAGAAACGAAGAAATAAACGGAGAAACGAAGAAAGAAACGGTGAAACGAAGAAAGAAACGGAGAAACGAACAAAGAAGCGGAGAAACGAAGAAAGAAACGGAGAAACGAAGAAAGAAACGCAGAAACGAAGAAAGAAACGGAGAAACGAAGAAAGAAACGGAGAAACGGAGAAATAAATGGAGAAGCGAAGAAATAAACGGAGAAACGAAGAAAGAAACGGTCAAACGAAGAAAGAAACGGAGAAACGAAGAAAGAAACGGAGAAACGAAGAAAGAAACGGAGAAACGACGATATAAACGGAGAAACGAAGAAACAAACGGAGAAACGAAGAAACGATAAAAGGAACGGAGAAACGAAGAAAGAAACGGAGAAACGAAGAAAGAAACGGAGAAACGTAGAGAGAAACGGAGAAACGAAGCAAGAAACGGAGAAGCGAAGAAAGAAACGGAGAAACGAAGAAAGAAACAGAGAAACGAAGAGAGAAATGGAGAAACAAAGAAAGAAACGGAGAAACGAAGAAAGAAACGGAGTAACGGAGAAGAAACGAAGAAACGAAGAAAGAAACGGAGAAATAAATGGAGAAACGAAGAAATAAACGGAGAAACGAACAAGGAAACGGGGAAACGAAGAAAGAAACGGAGAAACGAAGAAAGAAACGGAGAAACGAAGAAAGAAACAGAGAAACGAACAATGAAACGCAGAAACGAAGATTGAAACGGAGAAATAAATGGAGAAACGAAGAAATAAACTGAGAAACGGAAAAAGAAACGGAGAAACGAACAAAGAAACGGAGAAACGAACAAAGAAACGGAGAAACGAACAAAGAAATGGAGAAACGAACAAAGAAACGGAGAAACGAACAAAGAAACGGACAAACGGAGAAATAACTGGAGAAACGAAGAAATAAACGGAGAAACGAAGAAAGAAACGGTGAAACGATGAAAGAAACGGAGAAACGAACAAAGAAGCGGAGAAACGAAGAAAGAAACGGAGAAACGAAGAAAGAAACGCAGAAACGAAGAAAGAAACGGAGAAACGAAGAAAGAAACGGAGAAACGGAGAAATAAATGGAGAAGCGAAGAAATAAACGGAGAAACGAAGAAAGAAACGGTCAAACGAAGAAAGAAACGGAGAAACGAAGAAAGAAACGGAGAAACGAAGAAAGAAACGGAGAAACGAAGATATAAACGGAGAAACGAAGAAACAAACGGAGAAACGAAGAAACGATAAAAGGAACGGAGAAACGAAGAAAGAAACGGAGAAACGAAGAAAGAAACGGAGAAACGTAGAGAGAAACGGAGAAACGAAGCAAGAAACGGAAAAGCGAAGAAAGAAACGGAGAAACGAAGAAAGAAACAGAGAAACGAAGAGAGAAATGGAGAAACAAAGAAAGAAACGGAGAAACGAAGAAAGAAACGGAGTAACGGAGAAGAAACGAAGAAACGAAGAAAGAAACGGAGAAATAAATGGAGAAACGAAGAAATAAACGGAGAAACGAAGATAGAAACGGTGAAACGAAGAAAGAAACGGAGAAACGAAGAAAGAAACGGAGAAACGAAGAAAGAAACGGAGAAAGGAAGAAAGAAACAGAGAAACGAACAATGAAACGCAGAAACGAAGATTGAAACGGAGAAATAAATGGAGAAACGAAGAAATAAACTGAGAAACGGAAGAAGAAACGGAAAAACGAACAAAGAAACGGAGAAACGAACAAAGAAACGGAGAAACGAAGAAAGAAACAGGGTAACGAAGAAAGAAACGGACAAACGGAGAAATAAATGGAGAAACGAAGAAATAAACGGAGAAGCGAAGAAAGAAACGGAGAAGCAAAGAAAGAAACGGAGAAATGAACAAAGAAACGGAGGAACGAAGATAGAAACGGAGGAAAGAACAAAGAAACGGAGAAATAAATGGAGAAACGAAGAAATAAACCGAGAAACGGAGAAAGAAACGGAGTAACGAAGAAAGAAACGATGAAACGCAGAAAGGAACGGAGAAACGAACAAAAAAACGGAGAAACGAAGGAAGAAACGGAGAAACGAAGAAAGAAACGGAGAAACGAAGAAAGAAACGGAGAAACGAAGAAAGAACCGGAGTAACGAAGAAAGAAACGGAAAAACGGAGAAATAAATGGAGAAACGAAGAAATAAATGGAGAAACGAAGAAATAAACGGAGAAACGAAGAAAGAAACGGAGAAGCGAAGAGAGAAACGGAGAAACGAAGAAAGAAACGGAGAAACGAAGAGAGAAACGGAGAAACGACGGAAGAAACGGAGTAACGAAAAAAGAAACGAAGAAACGAAGAAAGAAACGGAGAATCGGAGAAATAAATGGAGAAACGAAGAAATAAACGGAGAAACGAAGAAAGAAACGGAGAAACGAAGAGAGAAACGGAGAAACGAAGGATGAAACGGAGTAACGAAGAAAGAAACGAAGAAACGAAGAAAGAAACGGAGAATCGGAGAAATAAATGGAGACACGAAGAAATAAACCGAGAAACGGAGAAAGAAACGGAGAATCGGAGAAATAAATGGAGACACGAAGAAATAAACCGAGAAACGGAGAAAGAAACGGAGAAACAATCAATGAAACGGAGAAACGAACAAAGAAACGAAGAAACGAAGAAAGAACGGAGAAACGGGGAAATAAATGGAGAAACGAAGAAATAAACGGAGAAACGAAGAAAGAAACGGAGAAACGAAGAGAGAAACGGAGAAACGAAGGAAGAAACGGAGTAACGAAGAAAGAAGCGAAGAAACGAAGAAAGAAACGGAGAATCGCAGAAATAAATGGAGACACGAAGAAATAAATGGAGACACGAAGAAATAAACCGAGAAATGGAGAAAGAAACGGAGAAGCGATCAATGAAACGGGGAAACGAACAAAGAAACGGAGAAACGAAGAAAGATACGGAGAAACGGTGAAATTAATGGAGAAACGAAGAAATAAATGGAGAAACGGACAAAGAAACGGAGAAACGAACAAAGAAACGGAGAAACGAACAAAGAAACGGAGAAACGAACAAAGAAACGGAGAAACGGAGAAATAAATGGAAAAACGAAGAAATAGACGGAGAAACGAAGAAAGAAACGGAGAAACGAAGAAGGAAACGGAGAAACGAAGAAAGAAACGGAGAAACGAATAAAGAAACGGAGAAACTAAGAAAGAAACGAAGAAACGGAGAAATAAATGGTGAAACGAAGAAATAAACGTAGAAACGAAGAAAGAAACGGAGAAACGGAGAAATAAATGGAGAAACGAAGAAATAAATGGAGAAACGAAGAAATAAACGGAGAAACGAAGAAAGAAACGGAGAAACGAAGAGAGAAACGGAGAAACGAAGGAAGAAACGGAGTAACGAAGAAAGAAACGAAGAAACGAAGAAAGAAACGGAGAATCGGAGAAATAAATGGAGAAACGAAGAAATAAATGGAGAAACGAACAAGCAAACGGAGAAACGAAGAAAGAAACGGAGAAACGGAGAAAGAAACGGAGAAATGAACAAAGAAACGGAGAAACGAACAAAGAAACAGAGAAACGAACAAAGAAACGGAGAAACGAAGAAAGAAACGGAGAAACGGAGAAATAAATGGAGAAACGAAGAAACAAACGGAGAAACGAAGAAAGAAACGGAGAAACGAAGAAAGAAACGGAGAAACGAAGAAAGAAACAGAGTAACGAAGAAAGAAACGAAGAAACGAACAAGGAAGCGGAGAAACGAACAAAGAAACGGAGAAACGCAGAAAGAAACGGAGAAACGTAGAAAGAAACGGAGAAACGAAGAAAGAAACGGAGAAACGAACAAAGAAACGGAGAAACGAAGAAAGAACCAGAGTAACGAAGAAAGAAACGGAGAAACGGAGAAATAAATGGAGAAACGAAGAAATAAATGGAGAAACGAAGAAATAAACGGAGAAACAAACAAGGAAACGGAGAGACGAAGAAAGCAACGGAGAAACGATGAAAGAAACGGAGAAACGAAGAAAGAAACGGAGAAACCAAGAAAGAAACGGAGATACGAAGAAAGAAACGGAGAAACGAAGAAAGAAACGGAGAAACGGAGAAATAAATGGAGAAACGAAGAAATAAACGGAGAAGCGAAGAAAGAAACGGAGAAGCAAAGAAAGAAACGGAGAAACGAACAAAGAAACGGAGGAACGAAGATAGAAACGGAGAAAAGAACAAAGAAACGGAGAAATAAATGGAGAAACGAAGAAATAAACCGAGAAACGGAGAAAGAAACGGAGTAACGAAGAAAGAAACGATGAAACGCAGAAAGGAACGGAGAAACGAACAAAAAAACGGAGGAACGAAGGAAGAAACGGAGAAACGAAGAAAGAAACGGAGAAACGAAGAAAGAAACGGAGAAACGAAGAAAGAACCGGAGTAACGAAGAAAGAAACGGAGAAACGGAGAAATAAATGGAGAAACGAAGAAATAAATGGAGAAAAGAAGAAATAAACGGAGAAACGAAGAAAGAAACGGAGAAACGAAGAGAGAAACGGAGAAACGAAGGAAGAAACGGAGTAACGAAGAAAGAAACGAAGAAACGAAGAAAGAAACGGAGAATCGGAGAAATAAATGGAGAAACGAAGAAATAAACGGAGAAACGAAGAAAGAAACGGAGAAACGAAGAGAGAAACGGAGAAACGAAGGAAGAAACGGAGTAACGAAGAAAGAAACGAAGAAACGAAGAAAGAAACGGAGAATCGGAGAAATAATTGGAGACACGAAGAAATAAACCGAGAAACGGAGAAAGAAACGGAGAAACGATCAATGAAACGGGGAAACGAAGAAATAAACCGAGAAACGGAGAAAGAAACGGAGAAGCAATCAATGAAACGGAGAAACGAAGAAAGAAACGAAGAAACGAAGAAAGAAACGGAGAAACGGGGAAATAAATGGAGAAACGAAGGAGGAAACGGAGTAACGAAGAAAGAAACGAAGAAACGGAGAATCGCAGAAATAAATGGAGACACGAAGAAATAAACCGAGAAACGGAGAAAGAAACGGAGAAGCGATCAATGAAACGGGGAAACGAACAAGGAAACGGAGAAACGAAGAATGGAACGGAGAAACGAAGAAAGAAACGGAGAAACGAAGAAAGAAACGGAGAAATAAATGAAGAAACGAAGGAATAAACCGAGAAACGGAAAATGAAACGGAGAAACGATGAAAGAAACGGAGAAACCAAGAAAGAAACGGAGAAACGAACAAAGAAACGGAGAAACGAAGAAAGAAACGGAGAAATAAATGGAGAAACGAAGAAATAAACGGAGAAACGAACAAGGAAACGGAGAAACGAAGAAAGGAACGGAGAAACGAAGAAAGAAACGGAGAAACGAAGAAAGAAATGGAGAAACGAAGAATGAAACGGAGAAGCGAAGAAAGAAACGGAGAAGCAAAGAAAGAAACGGAGAAACGAAGAAAGAAACAGGGTAACGAAGAAAGAAACGGACAAACGGAGAAATAAATGGAGAAACGAAGAAATAAACGGAGAAACGAACAATGAAACGGAGAAACGAAGAAAGAAACGGAGAAATGAAGAAAGAAACGGAGAAACGAAGAAAGAAACGGAGAATCGGAGAAATAAATGGAGAAACGAAAAAATAAACCGAGAAACGGAGAAAGAAACGGATAAACGAACAAGGAAACGGAGATACGAAGAAAGAAACGGAGAAACGATCAAAGAAACGGAGAAACGAAGAAAGAACCGGAGAAACGAAGAAGGAATCGGAGAAACGCAGAAATAAATGGAGAAACGAAGAAATAAACGGTGAAACGGAGAATGAAACGGAGAAACGAAGTAAGAAACGGAGAAACGAAGAAAGAAACGAAGAAACAAAGAAAGAAACGGAGAGTCGGAGAAATAAATGGAGAAACGAAGAAATAAACCGAGAACCGGAGAAAGAAACGGAGAAGCGATCAAAGAAGCGGAGAAACGAAGAATGAAACGGAGAAACGAAGAAAGAAACGGAGAAACGAAGAAAGAAACGGAGAAACGAACAATGAAACGGAGAAACGAACAAAGAAATGGAGAAACGAACAAAGAAACGGAGAAACGGAGAAATAAATGGAGAAACGAAGAAATAAACGGAGAAACAAACAAGGAAACGGAGCGACGAAGAAAGCAACGGAGAAACGATGAAAGAAACGGAGAAACGAAGAAAGAAACGGAGAAACCAAGAAAGAAACGGAGATACGAAGAAAGAAACGGAGAAACGAAGAAAGAAACGGAGAAACGGAGAAATAAATGGAGAAACGAAGAAATAAACGGAGAAGCGAAGAAAGAAACGGAGAAGCAAAGAAAGAAACGGACAAACGAACAAAGAAACGGAGGAACGAAGATAGAAACGGAGAAAAGAACAAAGAAACGGAGAAATAAATGGAGAAACGAAGAAATAAACCGAGAAACGGAGAAAGAAACGGAGTAACGAAGAAAGAAACGATGAAACGCAGAAAGGAACGGAGAAACGAACAAAAAAACGGAGAAACGAAGGAAGAAACGGAGAAACGCAGAAAGAAACGGAGGAACGAAGAAAGAAACGGAGAAACGAAGAAAGAACCGGAGTAACGAAGAAAGAAACGGAAAAACGGAGAAATAAATGGAGAAACGAAGAAATAAATGGAGAAACGAAGAAATAAACGGAGAAACGAAGAAAGAAACGGAGAAACGAAGAGAGAAACGGAGAAACGAAGGAAGAAACGGAGTAACGAAGAAAGAAACGAAGAAACGAAGAAAGAAACGGAGAATCGGAGAAATAAATGGAGAAACGAAGAAATAAACGGAGAAACGAAGAAAGAAACGGAGAAACGAAGAAACGATGAAAGAAACGGAGAAACGAAGAAAGAAACGGAGAAACGAAGAAAGAAACAGGGTAACGAAGAAAGAAACGGACAAACGGAGAAATAAATGGAGAAACGAAGAAATAAACGGAGAAACGAACAATGAAACGGAGAAACGAAGAAAGAAACGGAGAAATGAAGAAAGAAACGGAGAAACGAAGAAAGAAACGGAGAATCGGAGAAATAAATGGAGAAACGAAAAAATAAACCGAGAAACGGAGAAAGAAACGGATAAACGAACAAAGAAACGGAGATACGAAGAAAGAAACGGAGAAACGATCAAAGAAACGGAGAAACGAATAAAGAAATGAAGAAAGGAAGAAAGAAACGAAGAAACGAAGAAAGAAACGGTGAAACCAACAAAGAAACGGAGAAACGGAGAAACGAAGAAAGAAACGGAGAAACGAACAAAGAAACGGAGAAACGAACAAAGAAACGGAGAAACGAAGAAAGAATCGGAGAAACGAACAAAGATACGGAGAAACGGTGAAATAAATGGAGAAACGAAGAAATAAATGGAGAAACGGACAAAGAAACGGAGAAACGAACAAAGAAACGGAGAAACGGACAATGAAACGGAGAAACGAACAAAGAAACGGAGAAACGAACAAAGAAGCGGAGAAACGAAAAAAGAAACGGAGAAACGCAGAAAGAAACGGAGAAACGTAGAAAGAAACGGAGAAACGAAGAAAGAAACGGAGAAACGAACAAAGAAACGGAGAAACGAAGAAAGAAACGGAGAAACGAACAAAGAAACAGAGAAACGAACAAAGAAACGGAGAAACGAAGAAAGAAACGGAGAAACGGAGAAATAAATGGAGAAACGAAGAAACAAACGGAGAAACGAAGAAAGAAACGGAGATACGAAGAAAGAAACGGAGAAACGAAGAAAGAAACGGAGAAACGGAGAAATAAATGGAGAAACGAAGAAATAAACGGAGAAGCGAAGAAAGAAACGGAGAAGCAAAGAAAGAAACGGAGAAACGAAAAAAGAAACGGAGGAACGAAGATAGAAACGGAGAAAAGAACAAAGAAACGGAGAAATAAATGGAGAAACGAAGAAATAAACCGAGAAACGGAGAAAGAAACGGAGTAACGAAGAAAGAAACGATGAAACGCAGAAAGGAACGGAGAAACGAACAAAAAAACGGAGGAACGAAGGAAGAAACGGAGAAACGAAGAAAGAAACGGAGAAACGAAGAAAGAAACGGAGAAACGAAGAAAGAACCGGAGTAACGAAGAAAGAAACGGAGAAACGGAGAAATAAATGGAGAAACGAAGAAATAAATGGAGAAACGAAGAAATAAACGGAGAAACGAAGAAAGAAACGGAGAAACGAAGAGAGAAACGGAGAAACGAAGGAAGAAACGGAGTAACGAAGAAAGAAACGAAGAAACGAAGAAAGAAACGGAGAATCGGAGAAATAAATGGAGAAACGAAGAAATAAACGGAGAAACGAAGAAAGAAACGGAGAAACGAAGAGAGAAACGGAGAAACGAAGAAATAAACGGAGAAACGAAGAAAGAAACGGAGAAACGAAGAGAGAAACGGAGAAACGAAGGAAGAAACGGAGTAACGAAGAAAGAAACGAAGAAACGAAGAAAGAAACGGAGAATCGGAGAAATAAATGGAGAAACGAAGAAATAAATGGAGAAACGGACAAAGAAACGGAGAAACGAACAAAGAAACGGAGAAACGAACAAAGAAACGGAGAAACGAACAAAGAAACGGAGATACGGAGAAATAAATGGAAAAACGAAGAAATAGACGGAGAAACGAAGAAAGAAACGGAGAAACGAAGAAGGAAACGGAGAAACGAAGAAAGAAACGAAGAAACGAAGAAAGAAACGGAGAATCGGAGAAATAATTGGAGACACGAAGAAATAAACCGAGAAACGGAGAAAGAAACGGAGAAACGATCAATGAAACGGGGAAACGAAGAAATAAACCGAGAAACGGAGAAAGAAACGGAGAAGCAATCAATGAAACGGAGAAACGAAGAAAGAAACGAAGAAACGAAGAAAGAAACGGAGAAACGGGGAAATAAATGGAGAAACGAAGAAATAAACGGAGAAACGAAGAAAGAAACGGAGAAACGAAGAGAGAAACGGAGAAACGAAGGAAGAAACGGAGTAACGAAGAAAGAAACGAAGAAACGGAGAATCGCAGAAATAAATGGAGACACGAAGAAATAAACCGAGAAACGGAGAAAGAAACGGAGAAGCGATCAATGAAACGGGGAAACGAACAAAGAAACGGAGAAACGAAGAAAGATACGGAGAAACGATGAAATAAATGGAGAAAAGAAGAAATAAATGGAGAAACGGACAAAGAAACGGAGAAACGAACAAAGAAACGGAGAAACGAACAAAGAAACGGAGAAACGAACAAAGAAACGGAGATACGAAGAAATAAATGGAAAAACGAAGAAATAGACGGAGAAACGAAGAAAGAAACGGAGAAACGAAGAAGGAAACGGAGAAACGAAGAAAGAAACGGAGAAACGAATAAAGAAACGGAGAAACTAAGAAAGAAACGAAGAAACGGAGAAATAAATGGAGAAACGAAGAAATAAACGTAGAAACGAAGAAAGAAACGGAGAAACGAGGAAAGAAACGGAGAAACGAAGAAAGAAATGAAGAAAGGAAGAAAGAAACGAAGAAACGAAGAAGGAAACGGTGAAACCAACAAAGAAACGGAGAAACGGAGAAACGAAGAAAGAAACGGAGAAACGAACAAAGAAACGGAGAAACAACAAAGAAACGGAGAAACGAACAAAGAAACGGAGAAACGAAGAAAGAATCGGAGAAACGAACAAAGAAACGGAGAAACGAAGAAAGATACGGAGAAACGGTGAAATAAATGGAGAAACGAAGAAATAAATGGAGAAACGGAGAAAGAAACGGAGAAACGAAGTAAGAAACGGAGAAACGAAGAAAGAAACGGAGAAACGAAGAATGAAACGGAGAAACGAAGAAAGAAACGGAGAAATAAACGGAGAAACGAAGAAAGAAACGGAGAAACGAAGAAACGATGAAAAAGGAGAAACGAAGAAAGAAACGGAGAAACGAAGAAAGAAACGGAGAAACGAAGGAAGAAATGAAGAAAGGAAGAAAGAAACGAAGAACCGAAGAAAGAAACGGAGAAACGAATAAAGAAACGGTGAAACGAACAAAGAAACGGAGAAATGAAGAAAGAAACGAAGGAACGAAGAAAGAAACGGAGAAACGAAGAAATAAACTGAGAAACGGAGAAATAAATGGAAAAACGAAGAAATAGACGGAGAAACGAAGAAAGAAACGGAGAAACGAAGAAGGAAACGGAGAAACGAAGAAAGAAACGGAGAAACGAATGAAGAAACGGAGAAACTAAGAAAGAAACGAAGAAACGGAGAAATAAATGGAGAAACGAAGAAATAAACGTAGAAACGAAGAAAGAAACGGAGAAACGAGGAAAGAAACGGAGAAACGAAGAAAGAAATGAAGAAAGGAAGAAAGAAACGAAGAAACGAAGAAAGAAACGGTGAAACGAACAAAGAAACGGAGAAATGAAGAAAGAAACGAAGGAACGAAGAAAGAAACGGAGAAACGAAGAAATAAACGGAGAAACGAAGAAAGAAACGGAGAAACGAAGAAATAAACGCAGAATCGAAGAAACAAACGGAGAAACGAAGAAAGAAACGGAGAAACGAAGAAAGAAACGGAGAAACGGAGAAATAAATGGAGAAACGAAGGAATAAACAGAGAAACGAAGAAAGAAACGGAGAAACGAACAAAGAATCGGAGAAACGAAGAAAGAAACGGGGAAACGGAGAAATAAATGGAGAAACGAAGAAATAAACGGAGAAACGAAGAAAGAAACGGAGAAACGAAGAGAGAAACGGAGAAACGAAGAAAGAAACGGAGAAACGAAGAAAGAAACGGAGAAACGAAGAAAGAACCGGAGTAACGAAGAAAGAAACGGAGAAACGGAGAAATAAATGGAGAAACGAAGAAATAAATGGAGAAACGAAGAAATAAACGGAGAAACGAAGAAAGAAACGGAGAAACGAAGAGAGAAACGGAGAAACGAAGGAAGAAACGGAGTAACGAAGAAAGAAACGAAGAAACGAAGAAAGAAACGGAGAATCGGAGAAATAAATGGAGAAACGAAGAAATAAACGGAGAAACGAAGAAAGAAACGGAGAAACGAAGAGAGAAACGGAGAAACGAAGAAATAAACGGAGAAACGAAGAAAGAAACGGAGAAACGAAGAGAGAAACGGAGAAACGAAGGAAGAAACGGAGTAACGAAGAAAGAAACGAAGAAACGAAGAAAGAAACGGAGAATCGGAGAAATAAATGGAGAAACGAAGAAATAAATGGAGAAACGGACAAAGAAACGGAGAAACGAACAAAGAAACGGAGAAACGAACAAAGAAACGGAGAAACGAACAAAGAAACGGAGATACGGAGAAATAAATGGAAAAACGAAGAAATAGACGGAGAAACGAAGAAAGAAACGGAGAAACGAAGAAGGAAACGGAGAAACGAAGAAAGAAACGAAGAAACGAAGAAAGAAACGGAGAATCGGAGAAATAATTGGAGACACGAAGAAATAAACCGAGAAACGGAGAAAGAAACGGAGAAACGATCAATGAAACGGGGAAACGAAGAAATAAACCGAGAAACGGAGAAAGAAACGGAGAAGCAATCAATGAAACGGAGAAACGAAGAAAGAAACGAAGAAACGAAGAAAGAAACGGAGAAACGGGGAAATAAATGGAGAAACGAAGAAATAAACGGAGAAACGAAGAAAGAAACGGAGAAACGAAGAGAGAAACGGAGAAACGAAGGAAGAAACGGAGTAACGAAGAAAGAAACGAAGAAACGGAGAATCGCAGAAATAAATGGAGACACGAAGAAATAAACCGAGAAACGGAGAAAGAAACGGAGAAGCGATCAATGAAACGGGGAAACGAACAAAGAAACGGAGAAACGAAGAAAGATACGGAGAAACGATGAAATAAATGGAGAAAAGAAGAAATAAATGGAGAAACGGACAAAGAAACGGAGAAACGAACAAAGAAACGGAGAAACGAACAAAGAAACGGAGAAACGAACAAAGAAACGGAGATACGAAGAAATAAATGGAAAAACGAAGAAATAGACGGAGAAACGAAGAAAGAAACGGAGAAACGAAGAAGGAAACGGAGAAACGAAGAAAGAAACGGAGAAACGAATAAAGAAACGGAGAAACTAAGAAAGAAACGAAGAAACGGAGAAATAAATGGAGAAACGAAGAAATAAACGTAGAAACGAAGAAAGAAACGGAGAAACGAGGAAAGAAACGGAGAAACGAAGAAAGAAATGAAGAAAGGAAGAAAGAAACGAAGAAACGAAGAAGGAAACGGTG
Organism: Ptiloglossa arizonensis; assembly: GCF_051014685.1. Lineage (NCBI taxonomy): Eukaryota > Metazoa > Arthropoda > Insecta > Hymenoptera > Colletidae > Ptiloglossa > Ptiloglossa arizonensis. The sequence goes on along the minus strand of NW_027478765.1, from coordinate 8,220 downwards.
AAACCAACAAAGAAACGGAGAAACGGAGAAACGAAGAAAGAAACGGAGAAACGAACAAAGAAACGGAGAAACAACAAAGAAACGGAGAAACGAACAAAGAAACGGAGAAACGAAGAAAGAATCGGAGAAACGAACAAAGAAACGGAGAAACGAAGAAAGATACGGAGAAACGGTGAAATAAATGGAGAAACGAAGAAATAAATGGAGAAACGGAGAAAGAAACGGAGAAACGAAGTAAGAAACGGAGAAACGAAGAAAGAAACGGAGAAACGAAGAATGAAACGGAGAAACGAAGAAAGAAACGGAGAAATAAACGGAGAAACGAAGAAAGAAACGGAGAAACGAAGAAACGATGAAAAAGGAGAAACGAAGAAAGAAACGGAGAAACGAAGAAAGAAACGGAGAAACGAAGGAAGAAATGAAGAAAGGAAGAAAGAAACGAAGAAACGAAGAAAGAAACGGAGAAACGAATAAAGAAACGGTGAAACGAACAAAGAAACGGAGAAATGAAGAAAGAAACGAAGGAACGAAGAAAGAAACGGAGAAACGAAGAAATAAACTGAGAAACGGAGAAATAAATGGAAAAACGAAGAAATAGACGGAGAAACGAAGAAAGAAACGGAGAAACGAAGAAGGAAACGGAGAAACGAAGAAAGAAACGGAGAAACGAATGAAGAAACGGAGAAACTAAGAAAGAAACGAAGAAACGGAGAAATAAATGGAGAAACGAAGAAATAAACGTAGAAACGAAGAAAGAAACGGAGAAACGAGGAAAGAAACGGAGAAACGAAGAAAGAAATGAAGAAAGGAAGAAAGAAACGAAGAAACGAAGAAAGAAACGGTGAAACGAACAAAGAAACGGAGAAATGAAGAAAGAAACGAAGGAACGAAGAAAGAAACGGAGAAACGAAGAAATAAACGGAGAAACGAAGAAAGAAACGGAGAAACGAAGAAATAAACGCAGAATCGAAGAAACAAACGGAGAAACGAAGAAAGAAACGGAGAAACGAAGAAAGAAACGGAGAAACGGAGAAATAAATGGAGAAACGAAGGAATAAACAGAGAAACGAAGAAAGAAACGGAGAAACGAACAAAGAATCGGAGAAACGAAGAAAGAAACGGGGAAACGGAGAAATAAATGGAGAAACGAAGAAATAAACGGAGAAACGGAGAAAGAAACGGAGAAACGAAGTAAGAAACGGAGAAACGAAGAAAGAAACGGAGAAACGAAGAATGAAACGGAGAAACGAAGAAAGAAACGGAGAAATAAACGGAGAAACGAAGAAAGAAACGGAGAAACGAAGAAACGATGAAAAAGGAGAAACGAAGAAAGAAACGGAGAAACGAAGAAACGATGAAAAAGGAGAAACGAAGAAAGAAACGGAGAAACGAAGAAAGAACGGAGAAACGAAGGAAGAAACGGAGAAACGAAGAACGACATGGAGAAACGAAGAAAGAAACTGAGAAACGAAGAAAGAAACGGAGAATCGGAGAAATAAATGGAGAAACGAAGAAATAAATGGAGAAACGAACAAGCAAACGGAGAAACGAAGAAAGAAACGGAGAAACGGAGAAAGAAACGGAGAAACGAACAAAGAAACGGAGAAACGAACAAAGAAACAGAGAAACGAACAAAGAAACGGAGAAACGAAGATAGAAACGGAGAAACGGAGAAATAAATTGAGAAACGAAGAAACAAACGGAGAAACGAAGAAAGAAACGGAGAAACGAAGAAAGAAACGGAGAAACGAAGAAAGAAACAGAGTAACGAAGAAAGAAACGAAGTAACGAACAAAGAAGCGGAGAAACGAACAAAGAAACGGAGAAACGCAGAAAGAAACGGAGAAACGAAGAAAGAAACGGAGAAACGAACAAAGAAACGGAGAAACGAACAAAGAAACGGAGAAACGGAGAAATAAATGGAGAAACGAAAAATAAACGGAGAAACGAACAAGGAAACGGAGAAACGAACAAAGAAACAGAGAAACGAAGAAAGAAACGGAGAAACGAAGAAAGAAACGGAGAAACGAACAAAGAAACGGAGAAACGAACAAAGAAACGGAGAAACGAACAAAAAAACGGAGAAACGAAGAAGCAAACGGAGAAACGAAGAAAGAAACGGAGAAACGAAGAACGAAACGGAGAAATGGAGAAATAAATGGAGAAACGAAGAAATAAACGGAGAGACGAAGAAAGAAACGGAGAAACGAGGAAAGAAACGGAGAAACGAAGAAAGAAACGGAGAAGCGAACAAAGAAACGGAGAAACGAAGAAAGAAACGGAGGAACGAAGAAAGAAACGGAGAAACGAAGAAAGAAACGGAGAAACGTTGAAGGAAACGGAGAAACGAAGAAATAAACGGAGAAACGAAGAAATAAACGGAGAATCGAAGAAGCAAACGGAGAAACGAAGAAAGAAACAGAGAAACGAAGAAAGAAACGGAGAAACGAAGAAAGAAACGGAGAAACGAACAAAGAAACGGAGAAACGAACAAAGAAACGGAGAAACGAACAAAAAAAACGGAGAAACGAAGAAGCAAACGGAGAAACGAAGAAAGAAACGGAGAAACGAAGAACGAAACGGAGAAATGGAGAAATAAATGGAGAAACGAAGAAATAAACGGAGAGACGAAGAAAGAAACGGAGAAACGAGGAAAGAAACGGAGAAACGAAGAAAGAAACGGAGAAGCGAACAAAGAAACGGAGAAACGAAGAAAGAAACGGAGGAACGAAGAAAGAAACGGAGAAACGAAGAAAGAAACGGAGAAACGTTGAAGGAAACGGAGAAACGAAGAAATAAACGGAGAAACGAAGAAATAAACGGAGAATCGAAGAAGCAAACGGAGAAACGAAGAAAGAAGCGGAGAAACGAAGAAAGAAACGGAGAAACGAAGAAAGAAACGGAGAAGCGAACAAAGAAACGGAGAAACGAAGAAAGAAACGGAGGAACGAACAAAGAAACGGAGAAACGAACAAAGGAACGGAGAAACGAACAAAGGAACGGAGAAACGGAGAAATAAATGGAGAAACGAAGAAATAAACGGAGAAACGAACCAGGAAACGGAGAAACGAAGAAAGAACCGGAGAGTCGAAGAAACAAATGGAGAAATGAAGAAAGAAACGGAGAATCGGAGAAATAAATGGAGAAACGAAGGAATAAACCGAGAAACGGAGAAACGGAGAAACGATGAAACGAAGCAAGAAACGGAGAAACGAAGAAAGAAACGGAGAAATGGAGAAAGAAACGAAGAAACGAAGAAAGAAACGGAGAAACGAAGAAAGAAACGGAGAAACGATGAAAGAAACGAAGAAACAAAGAAAGAAACGGATAATCGGAGAAATAAATGGAGAAACGAAGGAATAAACCGAGAAACGGAGAAACGGAGAAACGATGAAACGAAGGAAGAAACGGAGAAACGAAGAAAGAAATGTTGAAATGGAGAAAGAAACGAAGAAACGAAGAAAGAAACGGAGAAACGAGGAGGAAAGAAACGGAGAAACGGAGAAATAAATGGAGAAACGAAGAAATAAACGGAGAACGAAGACAGAAACGGAGAAACAAACAAAGAACGGAGAAACGAAGAAAGAAACGGAGAAACGGAGAGATAAAGGGAGAAACGAAGAAATAAACGAGAATACGAAGAAAGAACAGAGAAACGAAGAAAGAAACGGAGAAACGAAGAAAGAAACGGAGAAACGATGAAAGAAACGAAGAAACAAAGAAAGGAAACGGATAATCGGAGAAATAAATGGAGAAACGAAGGATAAACCGAGAAACGGGGAAACGAGAAACGATGAAACGAAGGAAGAAACGGAGAAACGAAGAAAGAAATGGAGAAATGGAGAAAGAAACGAAGAAACGAAGAAAGAAACGGAGAGAACGAAGAAAGAAACGGAGAAACGGAGAAATAAATGGAGAAACGAAGAAATAAACGGAGAAACGGAGAAACAAACAAAGAACGGAGAAACGAAGAAAGAAACGGAGAAACGGAGAGATAAATGGAGAAACGAAGAAATAAACGGAGAAACGAAGAAAGAAACGGAGATACGAAGAAAGAAACGGAGAACGAAGCAAGGAGAACGGAGAAACGAAGAAAGAACGGAGAAACGAAGAAAGAAACGGAGAAACGAAGAAAGAAACGGAGAAACGAAGAAAGAAACGGAGAAACGAAGAAAGAAACGGAGAAACGAAGAAGAACGGAGAAACGAACAAAGAAACGGAGAAACGAACAAAGAAACTGAGCAACGGAGAAATAAATGGAAAAACGAAGAAAGACAATGAAGAAAGGAAGAAAGAAACGAAGAAACGAAGAAAGAAACGGTGAAACGAACAAAGAAACGGAGAAATGAAGAACGAAACGAAGGAACGAAGGAAGCAACGGAGAAACGAAGAAATAAACGGAGAAACGAAGAAAGAACGGAGAAACGAAGAAATACAACGCAGAATCGAAGAAACAAACGGAGAAACGAAGAAAGAAACGGAGCAACGAAGAAAGAAACGGAGAAACGGAGAAATAAATGGAGAAGCGAAGGAATAAACGGAGAAACGGAGAAACGAACAAAGAAACGGAGAAACGAACAAGAAACGGGAAACGGAGAAATAAATGGAGAAACGAAGAAATAACGGAGAAACGGAGAAAGAAACCGAGAAACGAAGTAAGAACGGAGAAACGAAGAAGAAACGGAGAAACGAAGAATGAAACGGAGAAACGAAGAAAGAAACGGAGAAGTAAACGGAGAGAACGAAGAAAGAAACGGAGAAACGAAGAAACGATGAAAGAAAGGAGAAACGAAGAAAGAAACGGAGAACGAAGAAAGAAACGGAGAAACGAGGAAGAAACGGAGAAACGAAGAACGAAATGGAGAAACGAAGAAAGAAACTGAGAAACGAAGAAAGAAACGGAGAATCGGAGAAATAAATGGAGAACGAAGAAAATAAATGGGAGAAACGAACAAGCAAACGGAGAAACGAAGAAGAGACGGAGAAACGGAGAAAGAAACGGAGAAACGAACAAAGAAACGGAGAAACGAACAAAGAAACAGAGAAACGAACAAAGAAACGGAGAACGAAGAAAGAAACGGAGAAACGGAGAAATAAATGAGAAACGACGAAACAAACGGAGAAACGAAGAAAGAAACGGAGAAAACGAAGAAAGAAACGAGAACCGAAGAAGAAACAGAGTAACGAAGAAGAAACGAAGAAAACGAACAAAGAAGCGGAGAAACGAACAAAGAAACGGAGAAAAGCAGAAAGAAACGGAGAAACGAAGAAAGAAACGGAGAAACGAAGAAAGAAACGGAGAAACGAACATAGAAACGGAGAAACGAAGAAAGAAACGGAGAAACGGAGCAATAAATGGAGAAACGAAAAATATAAACGGAGAACCGAACAAGGAAACGAAGAAACCGAACAAAGAAACAGAGAAACGAAGAAAGAATCGGAGAAACGAAGAAAGAAACGGAGAAACGAAGAAAAGAAACGGAGAAACGAACAAAGAAACTGAGAAACGAACAAAGAAACGGAGAAACCAAGAAGCAAACGGAGAAAACGAAGAAAGAAACGGAGAAACGAAGAACGAAACGGAGAATGGAGAAATAATGGAGAAACGAAGAAATAAACCGGAGAGACGAAGAAAGAAACGGAGAAACGAGGAAAGAAACGGAGAAACGAAGAAAGAAACGGAGAAGCGAACCAAAGAAACGGAGAAACGAAGAAAGAAACGGAGGAACGAGAAAGAAACGGAGAAACCGAAGAAAAGAAACGGAGAACGTTGAAGGAAACGAGAAACGAAGAAATAAACGGAGAAAACGAAGAAATAACGGAGAGATCGAAGAAGCAAACGGAGAAACGAAGAAAGAAGCGGAGAAACGAAGAAAGAAACGGAGAAACGCAGAAAGAAACGGAGAAGCGAACAAAGACACGGAGGAAACGAAGAAAGAAACGGAGGAACGAACAAAGAAACGGAGAAACGAACAAAGAAACGGAGAAACGAACAAGAAACGGAGCAACGGAGAAATAATGGAGAAACGAAGAAATAACGGAGAAACGAACCAGGAAACGGAAAACGAAGAAGGAAACGGAGAGTCGAAGAAACAAATGGAGAAACGAAGAAAGAAACGGAGAATCGGAGAAATAAATGGAGAAACGAAGGAATAAACCGAGAAAACGGAGAAACGGAGAAACGATGAAACGAAGGAAGAAACGGAGAAACGAAGAAAGAACGGAGAAAGAGAAAGAAACGAAGAAACGAAGAAAGAAACGGAGAAACGAAGAAATAAACGGAGAAACGAAGAAAGAAACGGAGAAACGAAGAAATAACGGAGAATCGAAGAAGCAACGGAGAAACGAAGAAAGAACCGGAGAAACGAAGAAAGAAACGCAGTAACGATGAAAGAAACGAAGAAACGAAGAAAGAACGGAGAATCGGAGAATAAATGGAGAAACGAAGGAATAAACCGAGAAACGGAGAAAACGGAGAAACGATGAAACGAAGGAAGAAACGGAGAAACGAAGAAAGAAATGGAGAAATGAAGAAAGAAACGAAGAAACGAAGAAAGAGAACGTAGAAACGAAGAAAGAAACGGAGAAACGAGAAATAAATGGAGAAACGAAGAATAAACGGAGAAACGAAGAAAGAAACGGAGAAACAAACAAAGAACCGGAGAAACGAAGAAGAAACGGAGAAACGGAGAAATAAATGGAGAAACGAAGAATAAACGAGAAACGAGAAGAAGAAACGGAGAAACGTAGAAAGAAACGTGAGAAACGAAGAAAGAAACGGAGAAACGAAGAAAGAAACGGAGGACAACGATGATGAAACGGAGAAACGAAGATAGAACGGAGAAAAATATGGAGAAAACAAATGATATAAACGGATAAACGAAGAAAGACACGGAGAACGAAGAAACGATGAATGGAACGGAGAAACGAAGATAGAAGCGGAGAAACGCAGAAATAAATGGAGAAACGAAGATCTAAACGGGAGAAACGAACAAAGAAACCGGAGAAACGTAGAAAGAAACGGAGAAACGAAGAAAGAAACGGAGAAACAGAGAAAGAAACGGAGAAACGAAGAAAGAAACGGAGAAACGGAGAAATAAATGGAGAAAACGAAGATAATAAACGGAGAAACGAACAAGGAAACGGAGAAACGAAGGAAGAAACGGAGAATCGGAGAGATAAATGGAGAAACGAGGGAATAAAAACGACAAACGGGGGGGGGGGGAGGGGAAAACGGGAGAAACGATGTAAACGAAGGAAGAAACGAGGAAACGAAGAAAGAAACGAAGAAAGGAAACACAGAATGGAGAAATAAATGGAGAAACGAAGCAAATAAACCGAGAATCGGAGAGAGAAACGGATGTAACGATGAAAGGAAACGAAGCAACGATTAGAAGAAACGGTTGTACTCGATGAAAGAAACGAAAAACGAAGAAAGAAGGGAGATACGAAAGAAAGAAACGGAGAAGCGAACAAAGATACGAACAAAGAAACGGAGTAAACGGAGAAATAATTGGAGAAACGAAGAAATAAACGGAGACAACGAACCAGGCAAACGGAGATTCTCGAGAAAGAAACGGAGAAACGAAGAAAGAAACGGAGATACGAGAATGATACGGAGCAGCGAAGGGAAGAAACGGAGAAACGAAAGGAAGGAAACGGCAGAACTGAAAGAAAGAAACGGAGAAACGAAGAAAGAAACGGAGAAACGGAGAATAAATGGAAAAACCACCGAAATAAACCTGAGAAACGGAGATAAGAAACGGGAGAAACGAACATAAGAATCAGGAGAAACGAAGAAAAGAAACGGAGAAACGAAACAAAGAAACGAAGAAACGAACAAAGAAACGGAGATACGAAAGAAAGAAAGCGAGAAACGGAGAAATAAATGGTGAAGACGTAGGAATAAGCGGGATAAACGAACAAGGAAACGGAGAAACGAAGAAAGAAACGGAGGAATCGGAGAAATAAATGTGTAACGATGGAATAAACCGACAAAACGGAGAAACGGAGTAAACGATGAAACGAAGGAAGAAACGGGGAAACGAAGAAAGAAACTGAAGAAAGAAACACAGGGATCAGGAGAAAAATGGAGAAACGAAGAATAAACCGAGAATCGGAGAAAGAAACGAGTAACGAAGAACGAAACGTAGAAACCAAGAAAGAAAGCGGAGAATCGGAGAAATAAATGGAGAAACGAAGCAATAAAACCGAGAAACG